>NC_090324.1:131942845-132242845 GCF_040869045.1 Eurosta solidaginis | reverse complement strand
CAAACTTATATCTGACTTTACACAATAATAATTCTTACAATCTAACCTACGTCTGCCTTACCGCTATGAAAGTGAAAACTGCTGATCACGCGCTTCCCACAGGTGAGTTTGTTTATTTTTAATTTGGTTTCCATTTACCGCTTACTGTTCACACGGTTTGCTTTGTATGTGTTGCGGCTTCAGCAATTTTGTCAGTTTGTTATGTCTGGAGTATTATGTGTCTGAATATTTGTTTTTTTTATATTATATAAATATGTGCCGTGGTAACAAAGCCGGTATGATGATTCTGTGAGGCTAATCTCTTTTGTATTGTTGATGTTTAGCTGTTTTAACATTTCTAGAGAAAGTATTTCTTCGTTTCTGTTTGATAGTGATATTGGTTGGAGTATCGCAGGTAGGGGCTTGTTTGTTGATTTTTCCGCATTGAAAAATTTCTTCCCATTAATTTGGATTGTAGCATTATTAAAGTGAATGACAAAGGTTCCGTTTAGAGTTGTAGAATCTTGGTTTATTAGGACATAGCCTCTGAAGTCGTTTAGGAATATAACTCCAGGTGACAGCTCCTCAAAGTCTGGAATGTGCTGACTGTTTGTGACGGTGCAGTTTGGCAAACGGCTCGTTTAAAGATTACTAATACAATAATCATTACTTAAATCTAGCAAATCGTCTTTAGAGCATATTTGTAGTGCGTTATATTGTTTACAATTTCTTTTTATTCCATACATAGTTTTTTCGCAGCTAAGGATTGAATTGAAATTTATTTTGTTAATTTTATTGTCTTTCTTTACTGCTCTGATATCGATAGTTTGGCAAATTTGATTCTCTGTTGTTGGTAAACTTATAATATAGATGATTGTCTTGCCATTGGTCGCTATTTTAATTTCGGAAAATTCTGGCGCTTCGTCTAAATTTACGAATGGGATATTATCCTTGTCAAAGATTTTTTTAGCAATATCAATTTCTTTGGTCGACAAAATATATGAATTTACTATATTGGCCTTTGCCCAATGTATCGCGTAAGCGATGTTCACGAACTTCCTCTTTCATAATTTCTAACTTTTATTTTAATTCTAAAAATGCCTCTATTTCTTTACTCTTGTCGTTTTGCATGTGCTTCATAATATGGTTTGTAATATTTGTAATTTCATTAACTTTTTCTACTGTAAGTTTATTAATGAGGACTTGATTGTTATTGTTTTCTAAAACGTTATTTACTTTGTTCAGAACTATTTCATGGTCCTCATGGTGTGGACTTCCCGCAATCTATTTCCATGCACTGCCCAAAAAATTGAGTGAACTTTTTGATCTTTTTTCTATCCTTAGATTATTAATTTGGGCTTCACTTGGGATATTAGGAGGGATATAAAAGGGTAATTCGGATTTCTGTAGAATTATTCTGCTTTTGTCGTTGTTTCTATATGTTCCAGAATTTCTGTATATTTGTCGATGTTTATTTCGTGTATAATCCTAACTTGTCCTGTCTGTAGTCTGGCAGCTCCTTTTTCTATTGTGATTAATTGGGAGTTCGAATAGTCTAATATCTGTACCTCTGCGAGGCATAGTGGTAAAAAGAATCTGATAAAAGAAAATTTTATTGTAGTAGTTAATTCCGTATCCTACTTTTATGGACGATTTGTCCTCTCTCGGTCACTACCGTGCTGTTCCTGTCTTCTTTAACTATTTCCCTACTATATAATTTGCTTAGTTTTGTTCCTAACCTCCTATTTTTTTTTACAAATATGACTTGTCCTGGCAAGTGGGATTTGAGCGTTTGTTTACCTTTATTATGGAATTCAATATCCTTATTTTGTTTTTGTGTTAAATTTTGCAAATTCTCGTATCTAGTTTTTTCTATGTCTTCGGGCGTGAAGTTCATATTTCTTCCGAAGAATATGTCGACCGGTCTTTTCTGTGTAACTGAGTGAATGGTATGATTGTACTCGGATACTGCTCTTTCTAAAAGTTCCTCAAAGTTTCGATGTCCCCCATTATCTTTTACACAGCGCATTATCTCACTTAGGAGTGGAATCTTTCCACTAGGCCGTTAGCATGGCTTTTATATGGGGGAGTAGTATAAACTTCGATGCCTAATTCGTCTTTCATCATAAACTTCATTGAAATGGAATTTAACGATGGTTCATTATCGATCACTATTATCTTCGGGACGCCGAAGGAAAATATTATATCCCTTAAGGGTCTCCTTACATCCTCTATGGCCCTACTATTTAGCATTCTTGTTACTGCATATTTCGAGAACTTATCCAGTGCAGTCATAACTCTCTTCCCTTCGGTTAGAAAGATGTCTATATGGACTGTGTGTCCTGGGAAGGTTGGCAATGGGGTTGCTGCTATTTTTGGGTTGTTAGGGTGCCTTTCATACTTGCTTTCTTTACATACCGTGCAGTTTGTTATCAGTCGCTTGATTTTGTTCATCATCCCGGGAAAATAACTCTTCTCTATGATCTGTATTTTATTTTCGGTCGCGTTCCTATGTGCTCTTAGATGTTCTTTCAAAATAATATTTTCCTGCTCTTGTTCGTTAGTTATGTCCTCCACCAACTTCTGGGTGTACCTGCATTTATAGTTGCTAAAGTGTTGTGGATAGACGTTTTGTATTATACCCATAGTCCTCTCGTCGGTGTGGATTCCGTTGATTACGGATGGGTTTAGGTATCTTTTGAAGAAATCTATAATCTTTTGCTCGTCGAAAAATGGTTCATTAACTGTATGGCGGTGTACAGTTGGGCAGATTATTTTGAATTGGTAAGATGGCGTTTCTGAATGCTCGAGAAAAATTTGGTTTTTGAACACGTTAATCGGTACCTCCGTGCAGGGTATTAGGTTGTGTCCTGAACTCTCATCACTATGGGTAGTGGGTGTAAGCGAATTTATTTGGGCGGGTATTCTTGATAGCTTATCTGCGACTACATTCGATTTACCGGGCTTGTAGATAAGCTCATAGTTATGTTCTTCCAAGATGGCTTTCCATCTTTTCATCTTACTGTTCGTATTTTTGTGGCTCAGGGCATACGTAAGAGGTTGGTGGTCGGTCAATATCTTAATTTTCTTAGAGCCGTACATATAACTGCGCAAATAATTAAGAGACCAGATTATGGCGAGCATCTCCTTTTCATTGGCGGCATAGTTCTCTTCTGTCTTGCTCAAAGTTCTTGAAATATAGGTGATGGGCTTTCCATCTTGTGAAAGGACGGCTCCTATTGCAAAATGGGAGGCGTCAGTGGTTAATTCGAAATCTTTCTCAAAGTTCGGGTGAGCGAGGACAATATCCCTTGATATTAGTGAATTTTTTAATTTGTTAAATGCATTTAAAGCTTCTTTGTCGAGTTTTATTTCGATCTTCCTAGACTGATTTTTTGAAATATTCCCGGCTTCTCCTCGAAGGAGTGCAGTTAAGGGTTTGGCTAATTTGGAGTAGTCCCTAATAAAACGGCGGTAGTAGCCTGACATACCTAGAAATGATATTAGTTCCTTCAGGTTCTTTGGCACTGGGAACTGTGCTACGACCTCTACATTCTTGGGATTGGTTTTTATGCCATCGGGAGTGACGACGTATCCTAGGAATTCAACTTCCTGTTTTGCGAACTCGCATTTGTCTAGTTGTATCTTCATGTTCGCTTCTTCTAATGTTTGAAATACTAATTTAATATTCCTTAAGTGTTCCTCTTCGGTTTTACCGAATATTATAACGTCATCAATATAGACGTAGCATCTAATTCCTATGTGCTGGCGAAGTATGTCATCTAATGCTCTTTCGAACGTAGAAGGGGCATTTTTAAGCCCGAAAGGTAATCGGAGAAATTCGTATTTTCCGTTATTCACGGAAAATGCCGTTTTCTCTATATCAGATTTACGAAGGGGTATTTGATGGAAACTGCTCTTAAGATCTATAACGGTAAATATTTTATTGTTTCCGAGGTTGGCCAGGACCTCGTTAATTTCGGGTATTGGATATTTGTCTGGGATAGTTACGGCGTTAATTTTCCGGTAGCCGATGACCATTCGATATTTTTTTTCGCCTGAACCGTCGGTTTTCTTGTTGACTATCCAGACCGGGGAGTTGTAAGGAGATTTAGATCTCCTTATTATTCCATTAGCAAGAATTTCTTCGACTTGACGTTCTATTTCTAGATTGGGGTGTCTGTCGTTGTTCTAATTTCGCCTTTGACCAGCGTAGTGTACGTCAGTTTTTCGTCTGGGTCCGAAAATATATTTGGGCATTTTGCTATTACGTCCTTGATTTTATCTTTTTGTTCTTCAGAAAGATGGGGAACCCTTATTACCGCGTTATTAACTTCTTCGGATATTCGTTGTTTTAGAGGTATGATTGTATTCGTAAATATGGTCATACTATTTTTATCGGTATGGATGGTGGCTTTTAATTGTTTTAATGTGTCATTACCGATAATCCCGTGAAATGATTTTAATGACGGAAGTATAAAAAATTTTATTTTTCTTACCTCTGGTCCTAGAATGTCTATGAATGTGTGGTATTAAATTTCGATATCACCAGCTACCGACTTTACCTTAACTTCGTTTGGAATTGGGTTCCTAATTCTTGTAGATTGTATATAATTTTTGTTAGACCCGGTGTCTATCAGAAAGTCTAGTGCGTCTCCACTTCTAGATACGAATTCAAATCAGTTACTGTTTCTGAACGCAGATTCAAAAGCGTGATTTCATCAATAGCTTTCAATATTTGGGAATGTGAGTTGCGAAAGATTTCACACTATCCACACGAGCAGACCATCGTGTTTGTGACATGCTGTGAAAGGAGCAATTAGGTTTTTCCTTAAGAATTTCCCATCTCTGAGGGCTTGCGCTAAAGATATTATAGAATTTCTGCATAATACCGAAAAATGTGATGACTTCTGAAAAAATTCAGCAGCTTGCAAAGCTTCACGTTTTTTGTGGTCTGCATGTAAAAAGTATGACTACGAATCACGTATTTCAAAAATATATGACGTAAACGTAACTATTTGATGAAATTTGATGAATTTTGAAGATTCTAGCCGTAAAAAAGGGGTCAAAATGACAGTTTATATGAAGTATATAATATATGCTATATACGTAAACAGTTGGTGAAATTTGAAGCTTCTAGCTGTTAAAATGGGGCCGAAATCGTAAAAAAAATATATATATACTATATATATATACTATATATACCATCATATATATCTTATATATATCACCGATCTCTATGATTTTTTGACACAACAATACATACTATATACGTAAGCAATCGGTGAAATTTGAAGCTTATAACTGTTAAAATGGGGAAGAAATTGCGCAAAGTTTCTTATCTGAACAATCGGTTGTATGGGATATATACTATATATACCACCGGTATCTATGATTTTCTCAGATAACAATATATGCTATACACGTAAGCATTTGGTGAAATTTGAACATATCTAAACGATTTTTAAGATAAATATAAAATAAACAAGTAAGAACGGGACTGTCTTCGGCTGTGCCGAAGACTTCATACCTTTCATGAATGGGGCTGAACAATAATCTTATCCCGTTCGTAATCTCCGAATAATCGGATGTATAAGATAAGAAATATATAGTGAACAGATCTACATACCTTAACGATTTTTAAGATAAATATAAAATAAAAAACAGGTAGGTACTTTGTGTGAGGATGCAAAGTTTCAGGTTTTTTGTGGTCTGCGTGTAAAAACTATGACTACGAATCACGTATTTCAAAAATATATGACGAAAACTTAACTATTTGATGAAATTTGATGAATTTTGAAGATTCTAGCCGTAAAAAAGGGGTCAAAATGACAGTTTATATGAAGTATATAATATATATACGACCGATCTCTATGATTTTTTCAGACAACAATATATGCTATATACGTAAGCATTTTGTGAAATTTGAAGCTTCTAACTGTTAAAACGGGGCAGAAATTGCGCAAAGTTTCTTATCTGAACAATCGGTTGTATGAGATATATACTATGTGTACCACCGATCTCAATGATTTTTTCAGACATCAATATATGCTATACACGTAAGCAGTTGGTGAAATTTGAAGCTTCTAGCTGTTAAAATGGGGCCGAAATCGTAAAAAAAAATATATATATACTATATATATATACTATATATACCATCATATATATATTATATATATCACCGATCTCTATGATTTTTTGACACAACAATACATACTATATACGTAAGCAATCGGTGAAATTTGAAGCTTATAACTGTTAAAATGGGGAAGAAATTGCGCAAAGTTTCTTATCTGAACAATCGGTTGTATGGGATATATACTATATATACCACCGGTATCTATGACTTTCTCAGACAACAATATATGCTATACACGTTAGCATTTGGTGAAAGTTGAACATATCTAAACGATTTTTAAGATAAATATAAAATAAAAAATAGGTAGGTAATCTGTGTGAGGATGCAAAGCTTCACGTTTTTTGTGGTCTGCATGTAAAAACTAAGGCTACGAATCACGTATTTCAAAAATATATGACGTAAGCGTAACTATTTGATGAAATTTGATGAATCTTGAAGCTTCTAGCCGTAAAAAAGGGGTCAATATGACAGTTTATATGAAGTATATAATATATATACCACCGATCTCTATGATTTTTTCAGACAACAATATATGCTATATACGAAAGCATTTTGTGAAATTTGAAGCTTCTAACTGTTAAAACGGGGCAGAAATTGCGCAAAGTTTCTTATCTGAATAATCGGTTGTATGAGATATATACTATGTATATCACCGATCTCAATGATTTTTTCAGACATCAATATATGCTATACACGTAAGCAGTTGGTGAAATTTGAAGCTTCTAGCTGTTAAAATGGGGTAGAAATTGCGAAAAGTTTCTTATCTGAACAATCGGTTGTATGAGATATATACTATATATAGAACCGATCTCTATGATTTTTTCAGACAACAATATATGCTATATACGTAAGCAATCAGTGAAATTTGAAGCTTATAGCTGTTAAAATGGGGTAGAAATTGCGAAAAGTTTCTTATTTGAACAATCGGTTGTATGAGATATACACTATATATACAACCGATCTCTATGATTTTTTCAGACAACAATATATGCTATATACGTAAGCAATCGGTGAAATTTGAAGCTTATAGCTGTTAAAATGGGGTAGAAATTGCGAAAAGTTTCTTATCTGAACAATCGGTTGTATGAGATATATACTATATATAGAACCGATCTCTATGATTTTTTCAGACAACAATATATGCTATATAAGTAAATATTCGGTGAAATTTGAAGCTTCTAGCTGTTAAAATGGGGCTAAAATTTGCGAAAATATATATATATATACTATATATATATACTATATATACCACCATATATATACTATATATACCACCGATCTCTATGATTTTTTCAGACAACAATATATGCTATATACGTAAGCATTCGCTGAAATTTGAAGCCTCTAGCTCTTAAAATAGGGCAGTAGTTACGAAAAGTTCCTTATCTGAACAATCGGTTGTGGGGGATATATACTATATATACGACCGATCTCATAAATTTTTTCAGGCAACAATATGTTCAATATACGAAAGTATATGGTGAAGTTTGAAGCTTCAATCTGTTAAATTGGGTAAGATATTACAAAAATCCTCTTTTTCTGAAAAATCGGTTGTATGGAGGATATATGCTATAGTGGTCCGATCCGGTCGGTTCCGACAAATGTCTAATCGGACACCCAAATACCCCTGCTCACCAAATTTTATCAAGATATCTCAAAAATTGAGGGACTAGTTTGCATACAAACAGACAGACGGACAGACGGACAGACGGACAGACGGACATGGCTAAAACAACTCAGCTCTTCAACCTGATTATTTCGGTATACTTAATGGTGGGTCTATCTATTTTCCTTTAAGGACTTCCATTTTTCGGTTTCGTGACGAAATTAATATACCATTTCATTTTCATGAAAGGTATAAAAATAGGTAGGTAATCTGTGTGAGGATGCAAAGCTTCACGTTTTTTGTGGTCTGCATGTAAAAACTATGGCTACGAATCACCCCTGGTCCGCCTTTATGGCGATATCTCGAAAAGGCGTCCACCTATAGAACTAAGGCCGACTCCCTCTTAAAATACTCATTAACACTTTTCATTTGATACCCATATCGTACAAACAAATTCTTGAGTCACCCCTGGTCCGCCTTTATGGCGATATCTCGAAAAGGCTTCCACCTATAGAACTAAGGCCCACGCCCTTTTAAAATACTCATTAACATCTTTCGTTTGATACTCATACTGTACAAACACATTCTAGAGTCATCCCTGGGTATCAAAACCCATATCGTACAAACAAATTCTAGATTCGCCCCTGGCCCACCTTTATGGCGATATTTCGAAAAGACGTCCACCTATAGAAATAAGGCCCACGCCCTTTTAAAATACTCATTAACATCTTTCGTTTGATACTCATATTGTACAAACACATTCTAGAGTCATCCCTGGGTATCAAAACCCATAGCGTACAAACAAATTCTAGATTCGCCCCTGGTCCACCTTTATGGCGATATTTCGAAAAGACGTCCACCTATAGAACTAAGGCCCACTCCTTTTTAAAATTTTCATTTACAACTTTCGTTTGATACTCATATTGTACAAACGCATTCTAGAGTCATCCCTGGGTATCAAAACCAATATCGTACAAACAAATTCTAGAGTCACCCCTGGTCCACCTTTATGTCGATATCTCGAAAAGGCGTCCACCTATAGAACTAAGGCCCACTCCCTTTTAAAATACTCATTAACACTTCTCGTTTTGATACTCATATTGTACAAACGCATTCTAGAGTCATCACTGGTCCACCTTTATGGCGATATCTCGAAAAGGCGTCCACCTATAGAACTAAGGCCCACACCATTTTAATATACTCATTAACACCTTTCGTTTCATATCCATATCGTACAAACAAATTCTAGAGTCACCCCTGGTCAACCTTTATGGCGATATCTCGAAAAGACGTCCACCTATAGAACTAAGGCCCACTCCCTTTTAAAATACTCATTAACACCTTTCGTTTGATACTCATATTGTACAAACGCATTCTAGAGTCATCCCTGGGTATCAAAACCAATATCGTACAAACAAATTCTAGAGTCACCCCTGGTCCACCTTTATGTCGATATCTCGAAAAGGCGTCCACCTATAGAACTAAGGCCCACTCCCTTTTAAAATACTCATTAACACTTTTCATTTGATACCCATATCGTACAAACAAATTCTAGAGTCACCCCTGGTCCCCTTTATGACGATATCTCGAAAAGGCGTCCACCTATAGAACTAAGGCCCACTTCCCTTTAAAATACTCATTAACCCATTTCGTTTGATACTCATATTCTACAAACGCATTCTAGAGTCATCCCTGGGTATCAAAACCCATATCGTACAAACAAATTCTAGAGTCGCCCCTGGTCCACCTTTATGGCGAAATTTCGAAAAGGCGTCCACCTATAGAACTAAGGCCCACTCCCTTTTAAAATTCTCATTAACAACTTTCGTTTGTACAATAGCATTCTAGAGTCATCCCTGGGTATCAAAACCAATATCGTACAAACAAATTCTAGAGTCACACCTGGTCCACCTTTATGGCGATATCTCGAAAAGGCGTCCACCTATAGAACTAAGGCCCACGCCCTTTTAAAATACTCATTAACACCTTTTATTTGATACCCATATCGTACAAACAAATTCTAGAGTCACCCCTGGTCCACTTTTATGGCGATATCTCGAAAAGGCGTCCACCTATAGAACTAAGGCCCACGCCCTTTTAAAATACTCATTAACACCTTTCGTTTGATATTCATATTGTACAAACGCATTCTAGAGTCATCCCTGGGTATCAAAACCCATATCCTACAAACAAATTCTAGAGTCGCCCCTGGTCCACCTTTATGGCGATATCTCGAAAAGACGTCCACCTATAGAACTAAGGCCCACTCCCTTTTAAAATACTCATTAACACCTTTCGTTTAAGACTCATATTGTACAAACGCATTCTAGAGTCATCCCAGCGTACCAAAACCAATATCGTACAAACAAATTCTAGAGTCACCCCTAGTCCACCTTTATGGCGATATGTCGAAAAGGCGTCCACTATAAAACTAAAGCCCACTTCCTTTTAAAATACTCATTAACACTTTTCATTTGATACCCATATCATACAAACAAATTCTAGAGTCACCCCTGGTCCACCTTTATGACGATATCTCGAAAAGGCGTCCACCTATAGAACTAAGGCCCACTCCCCTTTAAAATACTCATTAACACATTTCGCTTGATACTCGTGTTGTACAAACGCATTCTAGAGTCATCCCTGGGTATCAAAACCCATATCCTACAAACAAATTCTAGAGTCGCCCCTGGTCCACCTTTATGGCGATATCTCGAAAAGACGTCCACCTATAGAACTAAGGCCCACTCCCTTTTAAAATACTCATTAACACCTTTCGTTTGAGACTCATATTGTACAAACGCATTCTAGAGTCATCCCTGGGTACCAAAACCAATATCGTACAAACAAATTCTAGAGTCACCCCTAGTCCACCTTTATGGCGATATGTCGAAAAGGCGTCCACTATAGAACTAAAGCCCACTTCCTTTTAAAATACTCATTAACACTTTTCATTTGATACCCATATCGTACAAACAAATTCTAGAGTCACCCCTGGTCCACCTTTATGACGATATCTCGAAAAGGCGTCCACCTATAGAACTAAGGCCCACTCCCCTTTAAAATACTCATTAACACATTTCGCTTGATACTCGTGTTGTACAAACGCATTCTAGAGTCATCCCTGGTCCACCTTTATGGCGATATCTCGAAAAGGCGTCCATCTATAGGACTAAGGCCCACTCCCTTTTAAAATACTCATTAACACTTTTCATTTGATATCCATATCGTACAGATAAATTCTAGAGTCACCCCTGGTCCACCTTTATGGCGATATCTCGAAAAGGCATCCGCCTATAGAACTAAGGCCCACACCCTTTTAAAATACTCATTAACACATTTCGTTTCATACCCATATCGCACAAACAAATTCTAGAGTCGCCCATGGTGCACCTTTATGGCGATATCTCGAAAAGGCGTCCACCTATAGAACTAAGGCCTACTCCCTTTGAAAATATTCATTAACACCTTTCATTTGATACCCATATCGTACAAACAAATTCCAGAGTCACCCCTGGTCCACCTTTATGGCGATATCTCGAAAAGGCGTCCACCTATAGAACTAAGGCCCACGCCCTTTTAAAATACTTATTAACACTTTTTATTTGATACCCATATCGTACAAACAAATTCTAGAGTCACGCTGGTCCACCTTTATGAAATAAGGCCCACTCCCATTTAAAATTATCATTAAAAACTTTCGTTTGATACTCATATTGTACAAACGCATTCTAGAGTCATTCCTGGGTATCAAAACCAATATCGTACAAACAAATTCTAGAGTCACCCCTGGTCCACTTTTATGGCGATATCTCGAAAAGGCGTCCACCTATAGAACTAAGGCCGACTCCCTTTTAAAATACACATATCGTACAAACAAATTCTAGAGTCACCCCTGGTCCGCCTTTATGGCGATATCTCGAAAAGGCGTCCACCTATAGAACTAAGGCCGACTCCCTCTTAAAATACTCATTAACACTTTTCATTTGATACCCATATCGTACAAACAAATTCTAGAGTCACACTTGGTCGGCTTTATGGCGATATCTCGAAAAGGTGTCCACCTATAGAACTAAGGCCCACGCCCTTTTAAAATACTCATTAACATCTTTCGTTCGATACTCATATTGTACAAACACATTCTAGAGTCATCCCTGGGTATCAAAACCCATATCGTACAAACAAATTCTAGATTCGCCCCTGGTCCACTTTTTGGCGATATTTCGAAAAGACGTCCACCTATAGAAATAAGGCCCACGCCCTTTTAAAATACTCATTAACATCTTTCGTTTGATACTCATATTGTACAAACACATTCTAGAGTCATCCCTGGGTATCAAAACCCATATCGTACAAACAAATTCTAGATTCGCCCCTGGTCCACCTTTATGGCGATATTTCGAAAAGACGTCCACCTATAGAACTAAGGCCGACTCCCTTTTAAAATACTCATATCGTACAAACAAATTCTAGAGTCACCCCTGGTCCGCCTTTATGGCGATATCTCGAAAAGGCGTCCACCTATAGAACTAAGGCCGACTCCCTCTTAAAATACTCATTAACACTTTTCATTTGATACCCATATCGTACAAACAAATTCTAGAGTAACCCCTGGTCCGCCTTTATGGCGATATCTCGAAAAGGCGTCCACCTATAGAACTAAGGCCCACGCCCTTTTAAAATACTCATTAACACCTTTTATTTGATACCCATATCGTACAAACAAATTTTAGAGTCACCCCTGGTCCACTTTTATGGCGATATCTCGAAAAGGCGTCCACCTATAGAACTAAGGCCCACGCCCTTTTAAAATACTCATTAACACCTTTCGTTTGGTATTCATATTGTACAAACGCATTCTAGAGTCATCCCTGGGTATCAAAACCCATATCCTACAAACAAATTCTAGAGTCGCCCCTGGTCCACCTTTATGGCGATATCTCGAAAAGACGTCCACCTATAGAACTAAGGCCCACTCCCTTTTAAAATACTCATTAACACCTTTCGTTTGAGACCCATATTGTACAAACGCATTCTAGAGTCATCCCTGGGTACCAAAACCAATATCGTACAAACAAATTCTAGAGTCACCCCTAGTCCACCTTTATGGCGATATGTCGAAAAGGCGTCCACTATAGAACTAAAGCCCACTTCCTTTTAAAATACTCATTAACACTTTTCATTTGATACCCATATCATACAAACAAATTCTAGAGTCACCCCTGGTCCACCTTTATGACGATATCTCGAAAAGGCGTCCACCTATAGTCCACTAAGGCCCACTCCCCTTTAAAATACTCATTAACCCATTTCGTTTGATACTCATATTCTACAAACGCATTCTAGAGTCATCCCTGGGTACCAAAACCAATATCGTACAAACAAATTCTAGAGTCACCCCTGGTCCACCTTTATGTCGATATCTCGAAAAGGCGTCCACCTATAGAACTAAGGCCCACTCCCTTTTAAAATACTCATTAACACTTTTCATTTGATACCCATATCATACAAACAAATTCTAGAGTCACCCCTGGTCCACCTTTATGACGATATCTCGAAAAGGCGTCCACCTATAGTCCACTAAGGCCCACTCCCCTTTAAAATACTCATTAACCCATTTCGTTTGATACTCATATTCTACAAACGCATTCTAGAGTCATCCCTGGGTACCAAAACCAATATCGTACAAACAAATTCTAGAGTCACCCCTAGTCCACCTTTATGGCGATATGTCGAAAAGGCGTCCACTATAGAACTAAAGCCCACTTCCTTTTAAAATACTCATTAACACTTTTCATTTGATACCCATATCATACAAACAAATTCTAGAGTCACCCCTGGTCCACCTTTATGACGATATCTCGAAAAGGCGTCCACCTATAGTCCACTAAGGCCCACTCCCCTTTAAAATACTCATTAACCCATTTCGTTTGATACTCATATTCTACAAACGCATTCTAGAGTCATCCCTGGGTACCAAAACCAATATCGTACAAACAAATTCTAGAGTCGCCCCTGGTCCACCTTTATGGCGAAATTTCGAAAAGGCGTCCACCTATAGAACTAAGGCCCACTCCCTTTTAAAATTCTCATTAACAACTTTCGTTTGATACTCATATTGTACAAACGCATTCTAGAGTCATCCCTGGGTATCAAAACCAATATCGTACAAACAAATTCTAGAGTCACACCTGGTCCACCTTTATGGCGATATCTCGAAAAGGCGTCCACCTATAGAACTAAGGCCCACGCCCTTTTAAAATACTCATTAACACCTTTTGTTTGATACCCATATCGTACAAACAAATTCTAGAGTCACCCCTGGTCCACTTATATGGCGATATCTCGAAAAGGCGTCCACCTATAGAACTAAGGCCCACGCCCTTTTAAAATACTCATTAACACCTTTCGTTTGATATTCATATTGTACAAACGCATTCTAGAGTCATCCCTGGGTATCAAAACCCATATCCTACAAACAAATTCTAGAGTCGCCCCTGGTCCACCTTTACGGCGATATCTCGAAAAGACGTCCACCTATAGAACTAAGGCCCACTCCCTTTTAAAATACTCATTAACACCTTTCGTTTGAGACTCATATTGTACAAACGCATTCTAGAGTCATCCCTGGGTACCAAAACCAATATCGTACAAACAAATTCTAGAGTCACCCCTAGTCCACCTTTATGTCGATATCTCGAAAAGGCGTCCACCTATAGAACTAAGGCCCACTCCCTTTTAAAATACTCATTAACACTTTCCATTTGATACCCATATCGTACAGATAAATTCTAGAGTCACCCCTGGTCCACCTTTATGGCGATATCTCGAAAAGGCATCCGCCTATAGAACTAAGGCCCACACCCTTTTAAAATACTCATTAACACATTTCATTTCATACCCATATCGCACAAACAAATTCTAGAGTCGCCCATGGTGCACCTTTATGGCGATATCTCGAAAAGGCGTTCACCTATAGAACTAAGGCCTACTCCCTTTCAAAATATTCATTAACACCTTTCATTTGATACCCATATCGTACAAACAAATTCCAGAGTCACCCCTGGTCCACCTTTATGGCTATATCTCGAAAAGGCGTCCACCTATAGAACTAAGGCCCACGCCCTTTTAAAATACTCATTAACACCTTTTATTTGATACCCATATCGTACAAACAAATTCTAGAATCACGCTGGTCCACCTTTATGAAATAAGGCCCACTCCCATTTAAAATTATCATTAAAAACTTTCGTTTGATACTCATATTGTACAAACGCATTCTAGAGTCATCCCTGGGTATCAAAACCAATATCGTACAAACAAATTCTAGAGTCACCCCTGGTCCACTTTTATGGCGATATCTCGAAAAGGCGTCCACCTATAGAACTAAGGCCGACTCCCTTTTAAAATACTCATATCGTACAAACAAATTCTAGAGTCACCCCTGGTCCGCCTTTATGGCGATATCTCGAAAAGGCGTCCACCTATAGAACTAAGGCCCACTCCCTTTTAAAATACTTATTAACACTTTTCGTTTTGATACTCATATTGTACAAACGCATTCTAGAGTCATCACTGGTCCACCTTTATGGCGATATCTCGAAAAGGCGTCCACCTATAGAACTAAGGCCCACACCATTTTAATATACTCATTAACACCTTTCGTTTCATATCCATATCGTACAAACAAATTCTAGAGTCACCCCTGGTCTACCTTTATGGCGATATCTCGAAAAGACGTCCACCTATAGAACTAAGGCCCACTCCCTTTTAAAATACTCATTAACACCTTTCGTTTGATACTCATATTGTACAAACGCATTCTAGAGTCATCCCTGGGTATCAAAACCAATATCGTACAAACAAATTCTAGAGTCACCCCTGGTCCACCTTTATGTCGATATCTCGAAAAGGCGTCCACCTATAGAACTAAGGCCCACTCCCTTTTAAAATACTCATTAACACTTTCCATTTGATACCCATATCGTACAAACAAATTCTAGAGTCACCCCTGGTCCACCTTTATGACGATATCTCGAAAAGGCGTCCACCTATAGAACTAAGGCCCACTCCCCTTTAAAATACTCATTAACACATTTCGCTTGATACTCGTGTTGTACAAACGCATTCTAGAGTCATCCCTGGTCCACCTTTATGGCGATATCTCGAAAAGGCGTCCATCTATAGGACTAAGGCCCACTCCCTTTTAAAATACTCATTAACACTTTTAATTTGATACCCATATCGTACAGATAAATTCTAGAGTCACCCCTGGTCCACCTTTATGGCGATATCTCGAAAAGGCATCCGCCTATAGAACTAAGGCCCACACCCTTTTAAAATACTCATTAATACATTTCATTTCATACCCATATCGCACAAACAAATTCTAGAGTCGCCCATGGTGCACCTTTATGGCGATATCTCGAAAAGGCGTCCACCTATAGAACTAAGGCCTACTCCCTTTCAAAATATTCATTAACACCTTTCATTTGATACCCATATCGTACAAACAAATTCCAGAGTCACCCCTGGTCCACCTTTATGGCGATATCTCGAAAAGGAGTCCACCTATAGAACTAAGGCCCACGCCCTTTTAAAATACTCATTAACACCTTTTATTTGATACCCATATCGTACAAACAAATTCTAGAGTCACGCTGGTCCACCTTTATGAAATAAGGCCCACTCCCATTTAAAATTATCATTAAAAACTTTCGTTTGATACTCATATTGTACAAACGCATTCTAGAGTCACCCCTGGGTATCAAAACCAATATCGTACAAACAAATTCTAGAGTCACCCCTGGTCCACTTTTATGGCGATATCTCGAAAAGGCGTCCACCTATAGAACTAAGGCCGACTCCCTTTTAAAATACTCATATCGTACAAACAAATTCTAGAGTCACCCCTGGTCCGCCTTTATGGCGATATCTCGAAAAGGCGTCCACCTATAGAACTAAGGCCGACTCCCTCTTAAAATACTCATTAACACTTTTCATTTGATACCCATATCGTACAAACAAATTCTAGAGTCACCCCTGGTCCGCCTTTATGGCGATATCTCGAAAAGGCGTCCACCTATAGAACTAAGGCCCACGCCCTTTTAAAATACTCATTAACATCTTTCGTTTGATACTCATATTGTACAAACACATTCTAGAGTCATCCCTGGGTATCAAAACCCATATCGTACAAACAAATTCTAGATTCGCCCCTGGTCCACCTTTATGGCGATATTTCGAAAAGACGTCCACCTATAGAAATAAGGCCCACGCCCTTTTAAAATACTCATTAACATCTTTCGTTTGATATTCATATTGTACAAACACATTCTAGAGTCATCCCTGGGTATCAAAACCCATATCGTACAAACAAATTCTAGATTCGCCCCTGGTCCACCTTTATGGCGATATTTCTAAAAGACGTCCACCTATAGAACTAAGGCCCACTCCTTTTTAAAATTTTCATTTACAACTTTCGTTTGATACCCATATCGTACAAACAAATTCTAGAGTCACCCCTGGTCCCCTTTATGACGATATCTCGAAAAGGCGTCCACCTATAGAACTAAGGCCCACTCCCTTTTAAAATTCTCATTAACAACTTTCGTTTGATACTCATATTGTACAAACGCATTCTAGAGTCATCCCTGGGTATCAAAACCAATATCGTACAAACAAATTCTAGAGTCACACCTGGTCCACCTTTATGGCGATATCTCGAAAAGGCGTCCACCTATAGAACTAAGGCCCACGCCCTTTTAAAATACTCATTAACACCTTTTATTTGATACCCATATCGTACAAACAAATTCTAGAGTCACCCTTGGTCCACTTTTATGGCGATATCTCGAAAAGGCGTCCACCTATAGAACTAAGGCCCACGCCCTTTTAAAATACTCATTAACACCTTTCGTTTGATATTCATATTGTGCAAACGCATTCTAGAGTCATCCCTGGGTATCAAAACCCATATCCTACAAACAAATTCTAGAGTCGCCCCTGGTCCACCTTTATGGCGATATCTCGAAAAGACGTCCACCTATAGAACTAAGGCCCACTCCCTTTTAAAATACTCATTAACACCTTTCGTTTGAGACTCATATTGTACAAACGCATTCTAGAGTCATCCCTGGGTACCAAAACCAATATCGTACAAACAAATTCTAGAGTCACCCCTAGTCCACCTTTATGGCGATATGTCGAAAAGGCGTCCACTATAGAACTAAAGCCCACTTCCTTTTAAAATACTCATTAACACTTTTCATTTGATACCCATATCATACAAACAAATTCTAGAGTCACCCCTGGTCCACCTTTATGACGATATCTCGAAAAGGCGTCCACCTATAGAACTAAGGCCCACTCCCCTTTAAAATACTCATTAACACATTTCGCTTGATACTCGTGTTGTACAAACGCATTCTAGAGTCATCCCTGGGTATCAAAACCCATATCCTACAAACAAATTCTAGAGTCGCCCCTGGTCCACCTTTATGGCGATATCTCGAAAAGACGTCCACCTATAGAACTAAGGCCCACTCCCTTTTAAAATACTCATTAACACCTTTCGTTTGAGACTCATATTGTACAAACGCATTCTGGAGTCATCCCTGGGTACCAAAACCAATATCGTACAAACAAATTCTAGAGTCACCCCTAGTCCACCTTTATGGCGATATGTAGAAAAGGCGTCCACTATAGAACTAAAGCCCACTTCCTTTTAAAATACTCATTAACACTTTTCATTTGATACCCATATCGTACAAACAAATTCTAGAGTCACCCCTGGTCCACCTTTATGACGATATCTCGAAAAGGCGTCCACCTATAGAACTAAGGCCCACTCCCCTTTAAAATACTCATTAACACATTTCACTTGATAGTCGTGTTGTACAAACGCATTCTAGAGTCATCCCTGGTCCACCTTTATGGCGATATCTCGAAAAGGCCTCCATCTATAGGACTAAGGCCCACTCCCTTTTAAAATACTCATTAACACTTTTCATTTGATATGCATATCGTACAGATAAATTCTAGAGTCACCCCTGGTCCACCTTTATGGCGATATCTCGAAAAGGCATCCGCCTATAGAACTAAGGCCCACACTCTTTTAAAATACTCATTAACACATTTCATTTCATACCCATATCGCACAAACAAATTCTAGAGTCGCCCATGGTGCACCTTTATGGCGATATCTCGAAAAGGCGTCCACCTATAGAACTAAGGCCTACTCCCTTTCAAAATATTCATTAACACCTTTCATTTGATACCCATATCGTACAAACAAATTCCAGAGTCACCCCTGGTCCACCTTTATGGCGATATCTCGAAAAGGTGTCCAGCTATAGAAGTAAGGCCCACGCCCTTTTAAAATACCCATTAACACCTTTTATTTGATACCCATATCGTACAAACAAATTCTAGAGTCACGCTGGTCCACCTTTATGGCGATATCTCGAAAAGGCGTCCACCTATAGAACTAAGGCCCACTCCCTTTTAAAATACTCATTAACACCTTTCGTTTGATACCCATATTGTACAAACACATTCTAGAGTCACCCCTGCTCCACCTTTATGGCGATATCTCGAAAAGGCGTCCACCTATAGAACTAAGGCCGACTCCCTCTTAAAATACTCATTAACACTTTCCATTTGATACCCATATCGTACAAACAAATTCTAGAGTCACCCCTGGTCCGCCTTTATGGCGATATCTCGAAAATGCGTCCACCTATAGAACTAAGGCCCACGCCCTTTTAAAATACTCATTAACACCTTTTATTTGATACCCATATCGTACAAAGAAATTCTAGAGTCACGCTGGTCCACCTTTATGGCGATATCTCGAAAAGGCGTCCACCTAAAGAACTAAGGCCCACTCCCTTTTAAAATACTCATTACACCTTTCGTTTGATACCCATATTGTACAAACACATTCTAGAGTCACCCCTGCTCCACCTTTATGGCGATATCTCGAAAAGGCGTCCACCTATAGAACTAAGGCCGACTCCCTCTTAAAATACTCATTAACACTTTTCATTTGATATACATATCGTACAAACAAATTGTAGAGTCACCCCTGGTCCACCTTTATGGCGATATCTCGAAAAGGCGTCCACCTATAGAACTAAGGCCCACGCCCTTTTAAAATACTCATTAACACCTTACGTTTGATACTCATATTGTACAAACGCATTCTAGAGTCATCCCTGGGTATCAAAACCCATAACGTACATACAAATTCTAGAGTCGCCCCTGGTTCACCTTTATGGCGATATTTCGAAAAGGCGTCCACCTATAGAACTAAGGCCCACTCCCTTTTAAAATTCTCATAACAACTTTCGTTTGATACTCATATTGTACAAACGCATTCTAGAGTAATCCCTGGGTATCAAAACCAATATCGTACAAACAAATTCTAGAGTCACACCTGGTCCACCTTTATGGTGATATCTCGAAAAGGCGTCCACCTATAGAACTAAGGCCCACGCCCTTTTAAAATACTCATTAACACCTTTTATTTGATACCCATATCGTACAAACAAATTCTAGAGTCACCCCTGGTCCACTTTTATGGCGATATCTCGAAAAGGCGTCCACCTATAGAACTAAGGCCCACGCCCTTTTTATAATACTCATTAACACCTTTCGTTTGATATTCATATTGTACAAACGCATTCTAGAGTCATCCCTGGGTATCAAAACCCATATCCTACAAACAAATTCTAGAGTCGCCCCTGGTCCACCTTTATGGCGATATCTCGAAAAGACGTCCACCTATAGAACTAAGGCCCACTCCCTTTTAAAACACTCTTTAACACCTTTCGTTTGAGACTCATATTGTACAAACGCATTCTAGAGTCATCCCTGGGTACCAAACCCAATATCGTACAAACAAATTCTAGAGTCACCCCTAGTCCACCTTTATGGCGATATGTCGAAAAGGCGTCCACTATAGAACTAAAGCCCACTCCCTTTTAAAATACTCATTAACACTATTCATTTGATACCCATATCGTACAAACAAATTCTAGAGTCACCCCTGGTCCACCTTTATGTCGATATCTCGAAAAGGCGTCCACCTATAGAACTAAGGCCCACTCCCTTTTAAAATACTCATTAACACTTTTCATTTGATACCCATATCGTACAAACAAATTCTAGAGTCACCCCTGGTCCCCTTTATGACGATATCTCGAAAAGGCGTCCACCTATAGAACTAAGGCCCACTCCCTTTTAAAATACTCATTAACACTTTTCGTTTTGATACTCATATTGTACAAACGCATTCTAGAGTCATCCCTGGTCCACCATTATGGCGATATCTCGAAATGGCGTCGACCTATAGAACTAAGGCCCACACCCATTTAAAATACTCATTAACACCCTTCAGTTCATGCCCATATCGTGCAAACAAATTCTAGAATCGCCCCTGGTCCACTTTTATGGCGATTTCTCGAAAAGGCGTCCACCTTGAGAACTAAGGCCCACTCCCTTTTAAAATACTCATTAACAATTTTCATTTGATACCCATATCGTACAAACAAATTCTAGAGTCGCCCCTGGTCCACCTTTATGGCGATATTTCGAAAAGGCGTCCACCTATAGAACTAAGGCCCACTCCCATTTAAAATTCTCATTAACAACTTTCGTTTGATACTCATATTGTTCAAACGCATTCTAGAGTCATCCCTTTGTATCAAAACCAATATCGTACAAACAAATTCTAGAGTCACCCCTGGTCCACTTTTATGGCGATATCTCGAAAAGGCGTCCACCTATAGAACTAAGGCCCACTCCCTTTTAAAATACTCATTAACTATTTTCATTTGATACCCATATCTTACAACCAAATTCTAGAGTCACCCCTGGTCCACCTTTATGGCGATATTGCGAAAAGGCGTCGACCTATAGAACCAAGGCCCACACCCATTTAAATTACTCATTAACACCTTTCATTTCATGCCCATATCGTACAAACAAATTTTAGAATCGCCCCTGGTCCACCTTTATGGCGATTTCTCGAAAAGGCGTCCACCTTTAGAACTAAGGCCCACACCTTTTTAAAATACTCATTAACACCTTTCATTTCATACCCATATCGTACAACCAAATTCTAGAGTCGCGCCTGGTCCACCTTTGTGGCGATATCTCGAAAAGGCATCCATCTATAGAACTAAGGCCCACGCCCTTTTAAAATACTCAATAGCACCTTTCATTTGATACCCATCTCGTACAAACAAATTCTAAAGTCACCCCTGGTCCATCTTTATGAAATAAGGCCCACTCCCATTTAAAATTATCATTAAAAACTTTCGTTTGATACTCATATTGTACAAACGCATTCTAGAGTCATCCCTGGGTATCAAAACCAATATCGTACAAACAAATTCTAGAGTCACCCCTGGTCCACTTTTATGGCGATATCTCGAAAAGGCGTCCACCTATAGAACTAAGGCCCCTCCCTTTTAAAATACTCATTAACTATTTTCATTTGATACCTATATCTTACAATCAAATTCTAGGGTCACCCCTGGTCCACCTTTATGGCGATATCGCGAAAAGGCGTCGACCTATAGAACTAAGGCCCATACCCATTTAAAATACTCATTAACACCTTTCATTTCATGCCCATATCGTACAAACAAATTCTAGAATCGCCCCTGGTCCACCTTTATGGCGATTTCTCGAAAAGGCGTCCACCTTTAGAACTAAGGCCCACACCCTTTTAAAATACTCATTAGCACCTTTCATTTCATACCCATATCGTACAACCAAATTCTAGAGTCGCGCCTGGTCCACCTTTGTGGCGATATCTCGAAAAGGCGTCCACCTATAGAACTAAGGCCCACTCCCATTTAAAATTCTCATTAACAACTTTCGTTTGATACTGATATTGTACAAACGCATTCTAGAGTCATCCCTGGAATATCGTACAAACAAATTCTAAAGTCACCCCTGGTCCACTTTTATGGCGATATCTCGAAAAGGCGTCCACCTATAGAGCTAAGGCCCACTCCCTTTTAAAATACTCATTAAATATTTTCATTTGATACCCATATCTTACAATCAAATTCTAGAGTCACCCCTGGTCCACCTTTATGGCGATATCGCGAAAAGGCGTCGACCTATAGAACTAAGGCCCACTCCCTTTTAAAATACTCATTAAAACCTTTCGTTTGATACTCACATTGTACAAACGCATTCTAGAGTCATCCCCGGTCCACCTTTATGGTGATATCTCGTAAAGGCGTCCACCTATAGAGCTAAGGCCCACACCCTTTTAAAATACTCATTAACACATTTCATTTCATACCCATATCGTACAACCAAATTCTAGAGTCGCGCCTGGTCCACCTTTGTGGCGATATCTCGAAAAGGCGTCGATCTACAGAGCTAAGGCCCATGCCCTTTTAAAATACTCAATAGCACCTTCCATTTGATACCCATCTCGTACAAACAAATTCTAGAGTCACCCTTGTTCCATCTTTATGGCAATATCTCGAAGAGGCGTCCACCTATAGAACTTAGGCCCACTCCCTTTTAAAATACTCATTAACACCTTTCATTTGATACCCATAACGTACAAACACATTCTAGAGTCACCCCTGGCCCACCTTTATGGCGATATCCCGAAATGGCGTCCACCTATAGAACTATGGCCCACTCCCTTTTAAAATACTCTTTAATACCTTTCATTTGAAACCTATGTCATACAAACACCTTCCAGGGTTTCCCTAGGTTCGTTTTGCAAAATGGTGGTTTTGCCTTACTTTGTCTTCAGAGCTCTCAGCTGAGTATGTAATGTTCGGTTAAACCCGATCTTAGCCTTCCTTACTTGTTTTTCACTAAGTTTCTTAAAATCAATTACCGGTCTTACTTTTGGACTTCCTTTCATTCTTGTCCTTTTTTGGAAAAACCCACACTGGAGAATTATATTGACTTTTACTTTCCCTAATTATGACGTTTTGCAACAAATTTTGGATTATTTCATTAACAAATCTGTTCACTGCCATATGATAAGGGTATTGCTTTAACCAAACTGGTCTTTCCTCAATTGTTCGTATTTCCGCTTTGATGTCAGTACGAAAGGGTCAATTTAAATTCAAATTACTATGTGCTGTGCTGATTTCTTTTCTTCCTGCAAATTTTTTATTGAATCTTCTTCTTTTTTAACAACCTCGTCTCTATTTTCTTCGATAGACAACCCCGAAGCCTCCAAATTCAGATTATTCAGTATGTTTCCGGATTTCAAAAAATTTTTCCCAATTCTTCCCTGTTTGTTTTTTAATTCAACACTTTTCATTTTGGATTTATTTGGATTTATTTTGGTTGGTGCTTTCAAAATTATATCTTCTAAAATATTTTTTGTCGAATATTTGTTTCCTATATTGCCGGTATCACTTTCGGCAGGCGCTTTAGAATCTTCCTGTTTCAAGGAAGAAAAGTATTTTTTTAATACTATATTGCCGGCAAAATCTTCAGCGGGAGCCTTAGGATTTTTGCATCCCAAGGGGTTTAAATTCTCAAATTTTTTACGTTCCTTTCCATATTTTTCTCTTTTGTTGCCGGTCGTTACATCGGCGGCGCCTTAGGAGTTGTATATCCCAAGAGGTTAAAATGTTTACTCTTAACAGTTTTATTTGTATTTTTAAATTTGTTTGCTTTAATTTTTTCGGTTTTGCCGGTAAAAGCTTCGGCGGGAGCCTTAGGACTACTAGGGGTTTAAAATTTCATTATTGTTGCCAGCACTTTCACTGTAATTTCGAAATAGTAAAAGACTTCGTTTATTTTTGAACCAGCACCAACACTAGCAACAACATCCGCACTGAAATCCAGCGAATAATCAATCTTGCCAATGAATGCTACTTTGGACTAGGTAGGCAATTGAAAAGTAAAGTCATCTCTCGGCGAACGAAAATCATACTCTACAAGTCACTTATCGTACCCGTCCTGCTACATATATGGGGCAGAAGCATGGACCATGACAACAGCAGATGAAGCGGCTGATGCTCCGGCCAAGAAAGTGTTTCTATCGGAACCCGCCTATGGAAGCAGAGGTAGAAGGCGGCCCCCACTCCGTTGGAAGCACCAGGTCGAACACGATTTAAACTCCCTTGGTGTAACCAATTGTCGCCGGTTGGCGGAGCGATGGAGCGACTGGCGCGCCTTGTTGGACGGCCATAACCGTTTAGACGGCTAAGCGCCAATTAAGTAAGTAAGCTTTGATCTAAAAAATGGTCCTCATCAATATTATTAACGCGTTGCGCTTTGTTTGGTGGTTGAAAACTTAACTGTGCACTAGCATGTGGTGTTTTAACGGCCACATTGCTCTGATTATTTGAAAAGTAATTATTTCGATAATTACTTTGAATATTATTTTGCATTTGTTGTGGTCGGTTTTGAATCTGGATACTCCGATCGACATCCATAGGTGTCGGTCGAGGTTGATCATGCTCTAGAACCGTCCTTTGGTTGTAATCAATTTGTGGTTGGCTACGCTCCAACCATAAATTATTGCCAAAGTTATTTCTTCGAGGTTGGCTTTGTGCAAATCGTAAATTATTATTAAAATTGTTGTTAAAATCATTTTGTTCCTTACCCTTTACTATGTCCGAAAAAGTTGGTGCTTTTCCAAACTGTAATGCGAAGTTCGCTCGCATATTATTTGATTCAAGCTCTTGAGCTCTCGCAAGAGCATTTGGCAAATCACTCGGGGAAAGTGAAAACAATACTTGGGACAAATTTCCATTTAGTCCCGTAATAAATATTCGTAACGCATCGCGCCTATTTTTAGAATTTAACTCTTTAGTCACCGCACTATCTGATCCGTAAATGAGTTCAAATAATTACGTGAACCGAGTTTAGTAAAGATATATCGATTTTTGCTCAAGTTATCGTGTTAACGGCCGAGCGGAAGGACCGACGGTTGACTGTGTGTAAAAACTGGGCGTGGCTGCAACCGATTTCGCCCTTTTTCACAGAAAACAGTTATCGTCGTAGAATATAAGCCCCCACCAAATTTCGCAAGGATTGGTAAATTTTTGTTCGACTTATGGCATTAAAAGTATCCTAGACAAATTAAATGAAAAAGGGCGGAGCCACGCCCATTTTCTTCTTCATTCTTTTATTTTTGTATTTTGTTGCACCATATCATTACTGGAGTTGAATGTTGACATAATTTACTTATATACTGTAAAGATATTAACTTTTTTTTTTAAATTTGACTTTAAAAAAAATTTTTTTTAAGTGGGCGTGGTCGTTCTCCGATTTTGCTATTTTTTATTAAGCATACATATAGTAATAGGAGTAACGTTCCTGCCAAATTTCATCATGATATCTTCAACGACTGCCAAATTACAGCTTGCAAAACTTCTAAATTACCTTCTTTTAAAAGTGGGCGGTGCCACGCCCATTGTCCAAAATTTTACTAATTTTCTATTCTGCGTCATAAGTTTAACTCACCTACCAAATTTCATCGCTTTATCTGTCTTTGGTAATGAATTATCGCACTTTTTCGGTTTTTCGAAATTGTAGATATCGAAAAAGTGGGCGTGGTTATATTCCGATATCGTTCATTTTAAATAGCGATCTGAGATGAGTGCCCAGGAACCTAAATACCAAATTTCATGAAGATACCTCAAAATTTAGGCTAGATGTCCGCTAACCAACCAATAGCTTTACCTATTCTACATTTCCGTGTAATCTTAGCAGGTTAATTTTTCTCGCTTCCTATTTCGAGAGTATTCTGATAATTTATTTAAGCTAATCATATTTTCTTTCCTGTCAAATGCCTTGAGTCATTACTGGGATGAGCTCTGGAATTCCATCACCGGTCTGACTGTCCCATGGCCCGAAACGCAGACCAACCTTCTAATGCAATTTCCCTTTGGATACATTTTAACTTGTTTCTGTAGGAACATAAAGGCTTAGTTACGGCCGCTGATAATGTCGGCCGAAATAAATTAGGTGAACTAATTACAATTACATACACTCGACCTAATATAGCGACTTTTTCCTTCACTCGGGTATGCATAGTTACTCATTAACCTGTACACCTGCCGAATTTTGAATTACCACCGTTAGACCATTTGGGTCGTACAGATTTTAAAGCCAAAAAAAAACAAAAAAACCAAAAACAACCTTTGAATTTTGGTACAATAATTTTTGTTCGGTCTCACACATGGCGTATAACCTAGATTCTGGGTGGATAGCAACGGAGAATGCCCAGTGTACCATATGTCAGGATATCCTAGGAGATAGCGATGACATTCTAGCCCACACCTTGTCTCCACAATTTCTATAAAGCTTGCTTATTAGATTTTTCAATTAGAAGAAAATTTTTCTAAGCGGGGTCGCCCCTCGGCAGTGTCTGGCAAGCGCTCCGATTGTATTTCTGCCATGAAAAGCTCTCAGTGAAAACTCATCTGCCTTGCAGATGCCGTTCGGAGTCGGCATAAAACATGTAGGACCCGTCCGGCCAATTTGTAGGGAAAAATCAAGAGGAGCACGACGCAAATTGGAAGAGAAGCTCGGCCTTAGATCTCTTCGGAGGTTATCGCGCCTTACATTTATTTTTTTTTTATTTGCTTATTGAACTGGCTGAAAAAGAAGTCGATTTGTCCACAATGTAGAGCCAAGTGCGGTAGCAAGGACTTTAAGCAGAATACGCGAGCAGTCACTCGACCCAAGAACTTAGAGCTGCCCCGTTATAATCAAGCACAGACTCGTGGAGGCGTAATCAACCCTGCACCTGATGCAAATACCAGGGTCGAAGAAAGCCGTGTTAGAAATATAGTTGTGGCTGTAATCAGTGCCAGGCAAGCCACACTTGTAGATGACCTCGAAAATAGAGTCGCACAATTGATTGATCAAAAACTCGAGAGTTCACTTGCCGCCGCGCTAACTAGGATAAACCTGAATCGTGAAAATCCTCCCATACCGTCAACCACACCGGCATCTCCACCAGTTAGTAACAGTAGTCCAGTAGGCAACCCCGTTCAGGAGGATCCACCCAACAACTTCTTGGAATTTTGGCCCCGAGTTGTACCCAACTTACCCAATCACTCCAATCAAACCTTTCATCGTGCGATTGACCAGTTGCGCTTTAGCGACATTTCCAGCGTTCCCAACTCCGGTAAGATCGCCCACCTCATTTCTAGCTGGGGTATTCGGTTTGATGGATGGACACGCTTATCCGTTTACTAGGGTGGTAGCGCTATGTAGGCATCAAGCTAGCACTACCAGGGGTTATTTTTTAAAAAAGTCGATCGGAAAAGTTTTCTTTTCCACGGTGAAAAACGGTAAAAAACGGGAATTATTGGCACACTTTTTTTCATTTTCACCCATCCACTCAAACGTTATTAGTGTCGTAGCGCTATGTAGGCATCAAGTTAGCACTACCAGGGGCTATTTTTTAAAAAAGTCGAACGGAAAATTTTTCTTTTCCACGGTGAAAAACGGGAATTATTGGCACACTTTTTTTCATTTTCACCCATCCACTCAAACGTTATTAGTGTCGTAGCGCTATGTAGGCATCAAGTTAGCACTACCAGGGGTTATTTTTTAAAAAAGTCGACCGGAAAATTTTTCGTTTCCATGGTGAAAAACAGGAATTATTGGCACACTTTTTTTTCATTTTCACCCACCCGCTCAAACGTTACTAGGGTGGTAGTGCTATGTAGGCATCAAGTTAGCACTATCAGGTGTTATTTTTTAAAAAAGTCGAACGTTAAATTTTTCGTTTCCACGGTGAAAACGGTAAAAAAAACGGGAATTATTGGCATACTTTTTTTCATTTTCACCCACCCACGCAAAAGTTACGAGGGTGGTAGTGCTATGTAGGCATCAAGTTAGCACTACCAGGGGTTATTTTTTAAAAAAGTCGAACGGAAAATTTCTCGTTTCCACGGTGAAACACGGTAAAAAAAACGGAAAATATTGCGATATTTTTTTTTTTCATTTTACCCACCCACTCAAAAGATACTAGGGTGGTAGTGCTATATAGGCATATTAGGTTTGATGGATGGACACGCTTATCCGTTTACTAGGGTGCTAGCGCTATGTAGGCATCAAGTTAGCACTACCAGGGGTTATTTTTTAAAAAAGTGGATCGGAAAAGTTTTCTTTTCCACGGTGAAAAACGGTAAAAAAAACGGGAATTATTGGCATTTTTTTTCATTTTCACCCACCCACTCAAAAGTTACGAGGGTGGTAGTGCTATGTAGGCATCAAGTTAGCAACACCAGGGTTATTTTTTAAAAAAGTCGAACGGTAAATTTTTCGTTTCCACAGTGAAAAACGTTAAAAAAACGGGAATTATTGGAATACTTTTTTTTCATTTTCACCCACCCACTCAAAAGTTACGAGGGTGGTAGTGCTATGTAGGCATCAAGTTAGCACTACCAGGGGTTATTTTTTAAAAAAGTCGAACGGTAAATTTTTCGTTTCCACGGTGAAAAACGGTAAAAAAACGGGAATTGTTGGCATACTTTTTTTCATTTTCACCCACCCACCCAAAAGTAACGAGGGTGGTTTTGGGCCATAGTTTAAAAAATAATAATGAGATCCAAAATCTGTTTTGGGATATCAATTACGGTTAAAAGGCGGCAATTATTGGCGTTTTTTTGTTTTAAGCTAGGTGTTGCCAATTCCAAGTTGCAGGTGTGGTAGTCTAACTTGACGGTCAAAACATCATTTTTAGGAATATTTTGAAAAATACTGGTGCGATCAGTTTTTCGTTTTCACGGTAAAAAACGGTGAAAAAACGGCAATTATAGATACAATCGGCTTGATTGTAAGAATAGTTGAAATCGGTTTTTCGGGGTGGTAGTGCTAACTTGACGGACATGCAAAGAATGCATCTCGAACATAACCAAATGTGTTAATCGTAGCGAATTAGTAAAAAAAAAGTTATTGACGCCGATGTTAATCATCACGATTTTAGTAAAGATTGTCCTGCGTATGAAAAACATACGCATATACGCCATACAAATCGACCCTTGTTAATGTACACACATGCATACAAGCAGCAGAGAGATACTCACAAACGCATCCCAGCAATAAAAAGGTAAGCGCCTCTAAGGGTAATGTCTTGCAGAAGACATTACCACTACCGCAACCTTGATTTCTATGCGCTTCCAAAATATATTACGGGTAATGCAAAATGGAATATGTCGCGCAATTGATTTTTATTCGCTTCCAAAATACATTACGGGTAATGCAAAACGGAATATGTCGCGCAATTGATTTTTATTCGCTTCCAAAATACATTACGGGTAATGCAGAAGAGAATATGTCTCGCTATAGGTATATAAGTAGCAAAAAATATCAACTCCCGTTAACTTCTGTGGAAATATCTATTCGACAAAAATCATGTTTTACATTGCTTAACTTGGAGTTGAAGCCAGTAAGTGAAGTGCTGTCTATAAGTGACGAAGCAAAAAATTTAACAGTGAGTTGTAAAAATTAAAAAATGCTGAGCAAAAGACAATTAAAACGTTTAATTAAAATAAAAAAGAGTGAAATAGGTTTAAAATTCAGTGAAGTGAATAGGGAAAGTGGTAAACAAATGGAATCAGCTGAAAATAATAGAGAAATAAATTTAGACAACATTGGACAACTTAGGGACAGTGAATCGGCTGAAAATTATATGGAAATAAATACAGATAATCTTGCATTAGGAGTAGTACCACTTAGTGAAAAGCTTAAGTACTAGTTTTTGAAGTTTTGGCCCTCGATACGATATGTTGCAAGTCTTTTAAAAGTATTATAGAATGAAAATCTGTGTTAGGACTCTGATAGGTGAACAAATAAATTGTGTAACTCGCACAGTGTCGCCAGGGCAATTGTGCACATAGGATTAAAAATCAATTAGAAAAACTTGTGGGTGAAATTATTGAGCAGAATTTAGAAGTACTGGAGATTGATATAGGGATAGATGGGATGCCCTTATACAAAAGCTCGTCCCTAGGGCTCTGGCCGATATTGGGCCGCGTTTACAATTTGAAAGGGAATCCAGTGTTTCTTATTGGAAGTTACGTTGGAGTCAAAAAGCCTTATATTGTTGATGTATATCTTCACGATTTTGTAGAGGAAGTAAAATAATTTTTAATAAATGACTTTCTATGCAACAACAGGCTTATAAAGGTCTTGATACGTGCCATCATTTGCGATACACTCGCCCGTTCATATATTTGTGGCATAAAAGGGCACACAGCGTTTATTGGGTTTTAAAATGCACTCAAAGAGGTGAGCGAATCAGAAACACAACAGTTTTCGTTCATTTACTATGGATTTAAGGAGTGACTCTGATTTTGCATATAGGTCTGATAAAGAATTCCATTTACCATTTTATAAAGACATGGTCCATTGCCTTGAAGAAATAAATACAATTCCCTTTGGACGTCATGCATCTTGTCGGCCTTGGGGTTGTTAAAAAAAATTATTGACAATATTCTGAAAGGCAAAAACACATTTAAAATATGTTCTCAAAAACGCATTGAGCTCTCATAATTTTTGTTGTCTTTAACACCCTACATTCCAAAGGATTTTGCACGGAAGCCAAGAGGATTTCAGGAATTACCGCGTTGGAAGGCTGTAGAATTTAGGCAGTTTATTTTATATACAGGGTTTATTGTTTTCAAAGACGTTTTACCAGAAGACATATACTATCACTTTTTACTCCTTAACTGTGCGTATAGACTTTTTTTACATCCCAAAGATTTCTTAGTCAACATTGAAAGGGCAAATAGTATGTTGAAAGAGTTTGTTGAGAAATTTGCACATTATTATGGAGAAACAAGCGTTTCTTCTAATGTACATAACTTACTACATTTAAGTGATTGTTTGACTAGATTTGGTTATCCTGATATATTTTATTCCTACAGTTTTGAAAGTTATCTGCAAATTTTAAAGAATAGTATTAATAAACCTCAGTTCATTCCTCAACGAATTTTCAACAAGTTCAATTCGCGGTCTATTTCAAAAGTTGTGAAAAATATTGGACTTAAAAAAAACTCAAAAGGAGTAATAAAATCGTATACAAGCGAATCTAATGCATATTTTTCTGTAAACTTTCCCAATAATTACTGCTCGACGACAGATAACCCCTTTGGAGGAGCAAATGGGCTTTTCCACTTGCCTTGCTCAAAGGGGATTGAAACAATAAAACAAACTTATTTATTTTAAACAACTGATTTATTGGCGTATCCCTGGTGGGTATACGCTAGTGCATATTTAGTGGACTGATCTTGATTTCAAAATTCTGTACTCTTTATATGCGCATTTGACTTTACAAATTTCTATTATACCTTGCCCTTGAAGTTTACATACTTCAAGTCATGTGCGTACGTTTGTGAGCTATGCTTGACCAGTGACCCATATCATATTACCGTTGAGAAGTTGTTTGTTATCAGCCGAGCAGCTGCTGCCGTGCAGTCACCGATCTATCGACTGAATTGGTTTGAGAGACGGTCAATGCTGCCTTTACCTAACGTTTCTTTATACATATGTTACTTTGTATGAAATGCAAAAGCCGGTGCAGCTATTCAGCGTAACTATTGTATGCATGTATGAATATATGTACATATTTATGTTGGGTTCTCAAGTGTAAATTTGTATGTTGTATGTAAAATATGATTTGCGATCAGGTGATGTTTTTTAGAACAGTGGTTGCTTAATAAATGCAACGTTTGGAGTGATATGTGCTCCAACATCATCCCACCCTTGAAAGCTGCGCTTTCAAAGAATTTCTAGCAAGTGAAATTGTTACTGTGGTGGTTCAATGGGTAGTTTATTTAGCGCTGTGACCGCCCGTTTATGAATCCCATCTGCTGTTTTAACAACAGCCACTCGTACGATACCATCCCTTCCAAGGATGGTCTCCAAACCTCTTCCCAGTGGCCACTTTAACGGAGGTGTATTGTCGTTCTTAATCAATACAAGATCGTCGCATTGGATGTTGGGGCGAGCTGTGCTCCACCTTGCTTGCTGCTGAAGCCCTTTTACGTATTCTGCTTGCCATCCTTCCCAAAAGTTTTGCTGAGTCGATTTTACAATTTGGAACCGCTTAAGCAACCCAACTCTTGCATCTGAGAGTGTTGTTTCGGTGATAGTAGTAAGTGTTCTGCCCACTAGAAAGTGGGCAGGAGTAAGTGCACGGAGGTCATCGGCATTGGTTGACATCGGGGTTAGAGGGCAGCTATTTATCATTGCTTCTGTTTGGCAGCAAACTGTGTGTAACTCATCAAAATTAAGTACGTGTGACCCCACTGCTCTACGGAGGTAATATTTGGCGCACTTCACCGCACTCTCCCATAAACCGCCGAAATGAGGTGACCTTGGTGGGATGAATTTCCATTCAATTCCTTCTTCTGCGAGTTTATCCCTTACCGTTGCAACGTGATGCTCTGACATGAATGCTGATAACATGTCACGGAGCTCTCTGTTGGCTCCCACAAAATTTGTTGCGTTGTCCGAAAAAATAATTTTGCATTTGCCTCGTCTGGTTATGAAGCGTTTAAGAGCTGCAATGAACGAAATTGTGGTTAGATCTGGAACCAGCTGAAGGTGCACAGCCTTTGTCGTGAAGCAGATGAAAACACAGATGTACACCTTGATTGGACCCTTGCTACGAATTCGTTGGGTAATAGAGAAGGGGCCACAATAATCGATGCCCGCTATCTCAAATGGGAATGTAGGGCGTACACGTTCTGTTGGTAGTGCACCCATTAATTGATGTTCTAGTTGTGGCTTGTTGCGGAAGCAAAGCACGTATCGATGAACAATTCGTCTGATTAGGTTCCGAGCGTTAATGATCCAAAATCTGTCACGAATGATGCTCAACAGGGTTTGGCATCCAGCATGTAAATGACGACGATGAAGTGTGTCTACTAACGTGCGAATGAAAAGATGAGCTTTTGGTAAAAGGATTGGGTGCTTCGCTTCAAACGGTAATGATGAGTTATTGATTCTTCCACCAACTCGAATAAGTCTGTTGTGAAGAAAGGGAGATAGTCGATGAAAGGGTGAATTGTTACTTACTCTAAAGGTCTCTAAGTCCTTGTATTGCTTTTCGTAGGTTATTATCTGTATGTATTGGCATATTAGCAAAAGAGATGAATCCATTTCGCTAGCAGTAATGGGTCCTGTCTCAGCTGCCATATGACGTAATGATGAAATGAATCGATTAATGTATGCGTAGTAATTTATTGTAATTATTCACATATTTGTGATTAGATATGATATCTGATGGTATTAACGTCTTCACAGGCAGGGCATGTTTTCGTCGCTCTGTTGTGACGTCATTCGTGAAAATTGGACTGTGTGGCCATTGATTGTGATCCTTAAGAAGATGTTCAGGACCATGAAACCGTAAGCGATTTACAGTGATATCCTTGAATGATGCCCCTCTTGATACAAGGTCAGCCGGATTTTCCGCTGACAGAACGTGATGCCAATTCAAATGACTAGTTAGTCTTTGAATCTTCGCAACTCTGTTTGCTACGAAGGTGGTCCAGTGACATGGTTCGCGACGAAGCCATGATAGGGTTATTGTTGAATCTGACCAACAGTGCACGTTGGTTGGTGTTACCTTGTATGACAATGTCGACATTACTGAATGTAATAACTCCGCGAGAACCGTAGCGGCACACAGCTCTAGCCTTGGCAAAGTAATTTCCTTCGCTGGTGCTATGCGTGATTTTGCGCATATGAGGGTTGAGTTCGCTTCGTCCCTTGAATGTGTTACTGCATATATGCATGCACCATAGGCCTTCGTGCTTGCGTCTGCGAAGGCGTTAATCTCAGTATCAGCATTATATACAAAATATCTGGGAACCTTGATGCCCGCGGCGAATGATAGTTGTTGGCATAAGGTTTGCCATTCGGTATGAATTGATTGTGGAACTCCTTCATCCCACGAAAGACGCAGTTTCCACAGTTGTTTCATAAGTATTTTACATTTTACAATGATGGGACTGAGCAGGCCGAGCGGATCAAAGAAGCTTGCCATTTGTGAAAGTATTGTGCGCTTGGTCGTTCTCGTAGATCGAAAGCCTTGTGGAGTGTATGAAAAAATAAAGCTATCTTCTGTTGGAGACCATTTTAGACCTAGTGCCTTGACATACGCCATGTCATCAATGTTTACAATTTCCTCTCTGTCTGCTTGGTATATTTCAGCAAGTATGTCTTCGGAATTAGAAGCGAATTTTCTGAGTGGAAATCCACCAATTTCCAATAGTTTGATGGTTTCGTTTTTTATGTTGCGTACTTCCTCGAGTGTAGCCCCGCCAGTCATCAGATCATCAACGTAGAAGTCACGAAGGACAATTGGTGCGCCGATGGGATATGCTGTCATATTTTCATGCGCAAGTTGTTGTAGACATCGTACTGCGAAAAACGGTGCACAGCTGGTTCCGTAGGTAACGGTTTGCAGCTGGTATGTTTTTAATGATTCACTAGGTGTGTTACGCCACAGGATACATTGCCACTTAGTATCTCTAGGATCCACAAATATCTGCCGATACATTTTTGCTATATCGGCTGTTAGGGCATAGCGATGTGTGCGAAATCGTAAGAGAATTGTTGAGATGTCATCCTGCAGATTCGGCCCAACACGAAGAATGTCATTGAGCACCCTACCATTAGAAGTGCTGCACGATGCATCAAATACAACGCTTAATTTGGTAGTTGAGCTGTCCATTTTCTTGACGCAGTGGTGGGGAATATATGTGCCAACCTTCTCCTTGTAATCATGTGGATCTACTAGTTTCATGTGGCTTAATTCCATATATTCTTGCATGAATTTGGTATATTCCGCCTTGAGTGCTGTGTCTTGATGCATTCGCCTTTCCATTGCATAGAATCGTCGGATTGCGATGTCCACAGATTCCCCGAGCACTGAGGGGCTTTCGGAAAACGGTAGTCGAACGATGAATTTGTTTGATATTAGACATCGAGTTGTATTTCTAATGAAGTGTATTTCGCACTCTTCGTCAGATGATGTATGCTTATTTGTTGTATGATCGACAATATTTTCGAGCTTCCAAAAGCGTTCTAAGCAATCTTCCAAAGACGCTTCTGGGACTGTTGTTGATTCAATAGGTTCTGGTGATGCCACTGTTTCTGATAGCGTTGATGATGTAAGCATTGAGCATGAGTTGATTGCTCCAGCTACTATCCAACCTAGTGGAGTTTTCTGAAGCGTTGGCAGGTCTCCTCCAAGTTTGACTTGACCTACCGCCAAAAATGTCGTAGAAGAGCCCTGCTCCAATTAACATGTCAATTGGACCGGGAACGTTGAACGTACTATCTGCTAGGGCCACATTTTTTGGAATGCCCCAGGCCGTGATGTTAATCGCCGTTGAGCAGAAGAAATTGAAGGCATGATCACTGATTCTGCTAGTGCGGAAAATCCACAATGTAAAGACTTCACTTCGACGATAGTTGCGGATCGTGATTTAGTGGATACGGAACCAATTCCACAAATTTCTGTGGTGAACTTTCGTCGTGTTACTTTCAATACTTGGGCTATACATTCTGAGATGAAGTTCAGCTGGGACCCAGAATCCAGTAGCGCTCGAGCCGTTAGTGTCGTTCCATGCGTGTTATGCAGCTGTACCAGGGCAGTTGCCAAGATGACGTCGTGTTGAGGTATACATGCGTGCAGCGCCGCTGGCAGTGCATTAGTTGCTTCTTGAATGCTACCAGCTGATTCTTGATTTCTTGTAGCTGTTTGTGAATTGCGATGAAGTAGGGTGTGGTGATCCTCTTTGCATTCTTGACACCTTTTTTTTGATGGGCAGGCTTGTGCTACGTGATTGGCGCCTAGGCAATTAAAACACAGTTTATTGCTGTTTACTAGGGCATATCGCTGCATTGAGTTTAGGGCAGTAAATTTGCTGCACTTGAAGGGAGTGTGTTTGTTACTCTCATTGCAAAGCGTACATTTGTCATTGCGGGTGGATGCAGTAAATGCTGATGTCGATCTTTGACTTTTATTTATTGGTGTAACTGATATGGATCTTTCTAAGGTTCCCTTGTTAGATTTAATTAGATTCACTGTTTGACAGCGGCGCTCAATAAATTTTGACAGCTCATCCCATGATGGCAACTTTAGATTTGGTGAACTTGATTTGGAAGAACTGGATGCAACTTCTTCCTCCCATTTAACTTGAATCTCTGGTTCCAACTTCGATACTAAAAGCTGGAGTAGTATACCATCGGCAATTTGATCTGAAGAGGCAAATGATTGCATCGCATGAAGATGCGCGTTGATTGAGTCAATGAATTCACGTAATGGAGACACGGTTGTGGATCGCGTGCCTTTGTTGTTGAATATGGCTTGTAGATGGGATTGAAAAATGTACCTCTTGTTGTCATACCTGTTGACGAGCAATTCGATAGCTCGTTTGTAGTTTCTGGTGGTAACCTCCAGCGATTTAATTAGACGAAATGCGTTATTTGTAAGGCATGATCATAAATATTGAAATTTCTCTATATCCTCCAATCCAGTATTGTTGTGTACCAGCGTTGTGAACATGTTGTAGAAGTCCAACCATTCGGTGTAGTTACCACTAAACTTGGTGAGCTGCAATTTTGGTAAATTGTGGCGAGGTGTGTATGACGTTGTAGTTGTTTGTCCAACCACTCTTGTGCTGCTTAAGGTCTCCATCTTGCGCAGCTCTGTTATGCGCTCCATAATTGCACTTTTCACTTCACAGAATGAGTTTTCTAATGTGGTGCGATTATCAACCTAAAGTTCGGACTCATCTAGAAGTTCCAGCTCTGATTGCAGCCTCTCGAATTCAATGAAATGATGTTCTACCAATTGTAGGCTTGTCTCCAATTGGTGTGGTGACATGCTGTCCAGATCGTGAATGTTCGTACGCAGATTCGCAATGCGTTGGATCAGACGCTCGCGCTGCATCACCTTAATGTTAATGTTTGCAGTGCTGGACATCCTCGGTGGTGTACCTTCCTCTGTGTCAGAAGTCATCGTAAGTTGTGATGGTGCCGGATCTATCCGGCTCGAAGGACCTTTGGAGGAGAAAATGGGCTTTTCCACTTGCCTTGCTCAAAGGGGATTGAAACAATAAATAAAACTTATTTATTTTAAACAAATGATTTATTGGCGTATCCCTGGTGGGTATACGCTAGTGCATATTTAGTGGACTGATCTTGATTTAAAAATTCTGTACTCTTTATATGCGCATTTGACTTTACAAATTTCTATTATACCTTGCCCTTGAAATTTACATACTTCAAGTCATGTGCGTACGTTTGTGAGCTATGCTTGACCAGTGACCCATATCATATTACCGTTGAGAAGTTGTTTGTTTGTTATCAGCCGAGCAGCTGCTGCCGTGCAGTCACCGATCTATCGACTGAGCTGGTTTGAGAGACGGTCAATGCTGCCTTTACCTAACGTTTCTTTATACATATATTACTTTGTATGAAATGCAAAAGCTGGTGCAGCTATTCAGCGTAACTATTGTATGCATGTATAAATATATGTACATATTTATGTTGGGTTCTCAAGTGTAAATTTGTATGTTGTATGTAAAATATGATTTGCGATCAGGTGATGTTTTTTAGAACAGTGGTTGCTTAATAAATCCAACGTTTGGAGTGATATGTGCTCCAACACCTTTTTTAAAAATCACAAAATTTTTGGATGATGATACTTTCACAGCAAAATCGTTTTTGCATCCAGAAAACTTTTTTGCAACACCTGTAAATTCATTAGATCTGGGAATTGCTATAGTTAGTTCTAATCAAGTGAGCTTGGAAGGATTGTATAATTTAAATGAAATTTCTCACAAACTAATTTCTTTACCTTACAAAGAAAATATTGTTTTATTGCCTTCATTACATAGTTGTACCTAAAGAACACATCCAGCAAACAAAAATTTTATTACACTAAAAACAAATATTTAAAAAATATATTTTATAAAAAACTCTAAAATAAAATAAAACAAGTAAGGAAGGCTAAGTTCGGGTGTAACCGAACATTACATACTCAGTTGAGAGCTGTGGAGACAAAGTAAGGGAAAATCACCATGTTGTGAAAAGAACCTAGGGTAACCCTGGAATGTGTTTGTATGACATGTGTATCAAATGGAAGGTATTACAGAGTATTTTAAGAGGAAGTGGACCATAGTTCTATAGATGGACGCCATTTAGGGATATCGCCATAAAGGTGGACCAAGGTGGACCAGGCCTGACTGTAGAATTTGTTTGTACGATATGGGTATCAAATAAAATGTGTTAATGAAAATTTTAAAATGGAGTGGGCCTAAGTTCTATAGGTGGACGCCTTTTCGAGATATCGCCATAAAGGTGGACCAGGGGTGACTCTAGAATTTATTTTGTACGATATGGGTATGAAATGAAAGGTATTAATGAGTATTTTAAAAGGGCGTGGGCCTAAGTTCTATAGATGGACGCCGTTTCGAGATATCGCCATAAAGGTGGACCAGGGGTGACTCTAGAATTTATTTTGTACGATATGGGTATTAAATGAAAGGTATTAATGAGTATTTTAAAAGGGCGTGGGCCTAAGTTCTATAGATGGACGCCGTTTCGAGATATCGCCATAAAGATGGATCAGGGGTGACTCTAGAATTCGTTTGTACGATATGAGTATCAAATGAAAGGTGTTAATGAGTATTTTAAGAGGGCGTGGGCCTTAGTTCTATATGTGGACGCCTTTTCGAGATATCGCCATGAAGGTGGACCAGGGGTGACTCTAGAATTTGTTTGTACTATATGGGTATCAAATGAAAGGTGTTAATGAGTATTTTGAAAGGGAGTGGGCCTTAGTTCTATAGGTTGACGCCTTTTCGGAATATCGTTATAAAATTGGACCAGGGTTGACTTTAGAATGCGTTTGTACAATATGGGTATCAAACGAAAGGTGTTAATAATTGTTTTAAAACGCAGTGGGCCTTAGTTCTATAGGTGGACGCCTTTTCGGAATATCCTTATAAAAGTGGACCAGGGGTGACTCTAGAATGCGTTTGTACAATATGGGTATCAAATGAAAGGTGTTAATGTGTATTTTAAAAGGGCGTAGGCCTTAGTTCTATAGGTGGATGCCTTTTCGAGATATCGACATAAACGTGGACCAGGGGTGACTCTAGAATTTGTTTGTACGATATGGGTATCAAATGAAAGGTGTTAATGAGTATTTTAAAAGGGCGTGGGCCTTAGTTCTTAAGGTGGACGCCTTTTCGAAATATCGCCATAAAGGTGCACCAGGGCGAACTCTAGAATTTGTTTGTACGATATGGGTATCAAATGAAAGGTGTTAATGAGTATTTTAAAAAGGAGTGGGCCTTAGTTCTATATATGGACGCCTTTTCGAGATATCGCCATAACCGTGGACCAGGGGTGACTCTAGAATGTGTTTGTACGATATGGGTATCAAATTAAAGGTATTAATGAAGGTTTTAAAAGGGAGTGGCCCTTAGTTGTATATGTGAAGGCGTTTTCGAGATATCGAACAAAATGTGGACCAGGGTGATCCAGAACATCATCTGTGGGGTACGGCTAATTTATTTATATATGTAATACCACGAACAGTATTCCTTCCAAGATTCCAAGGGCTTTAGATTTCGCCCTGCAAAACTTTTTCATTTTCTTCTACTTAATATGGTAGGTGTTACACCCATTTTACCAAGTTTTTTTCTAAAGTTATATTTTGCGTCAATAGACCAATACAATTGCCATGTTTCGTCCCTTTTTTCGTATTTGGTATATAATTATGGCATTTTTTTCATTTTTCGTAATTTTCGATATCGAAAAAGTGGGCGTGGTCATAGTCGGATTTCGGCCATTTTTTACACCAATACAAAGTGAGTTCAGATAAGTACGTCAACTGAGTTTAGTAAGGATATATCGATTTTTGCTCAAGTTATCGTGTTAACGGCCGAGCGGAAGGACAGACGGTCGACTGTGTATAAAAACTGGGCGTGGCTTCAACCGATTTCGCCCTTTTTCACAGAAAACAGTTACCGTCCTAGAATCTAAGCCTCTACCAAATTTCACAAGGATTGGTAAATTTTTGTTCGACTTATGGCATTAAAAGTATCCTAGACAAATTAAACGAAAAAGGGCGGAGCCACGCCCATTTTGAAATTTACTTCTATTTTTGTATTTTGTTGCACCATATCATTACTGGAGTTGAATGTTGACATAATTTACTTATATACTGTAAAGATATTAACTTTCCTTTAAAATTTGAATTTAAAAAAAAAAAATTTTTAAAAGTGGGCGTGGTCGTTCTCCGATTTTGCTAATTTTTATTAAACAGGCATATAGTAATAAGTGTAACGTTCCTGCCAAATCTCATCATGATATCTTCAACGACTGCCAAATTACAGCTTGCAAAACTTCTAAATTACCTTCTTTTAAAAGTGGGCGGTGCCACGCCCATTGTCCAAAATTTTACTAGTTTTCTATTCTGCGTCATAAGTTCAACTCATCTACCAAGTTTCATCGCTTTATCCGTATTTGGTAAGGAATTATCGCACTTTTTCGATTTTTCGAAATTTTCAATATCGAAAAAGTGGGCGTGGTTATTGTCCGATATCGTTCATTTTAAATAGCGCTCTGAGATGAGTGCCCAGGAACCTACATACCAAATTTCATCAAGATACCTCAAAATTTACTCAAGTTATCGTGTTAACGGACAGACGGACGGACGGACATGGCTCAATCGAATTTTTTTTCGATACTGATGATTTTGATATATGGAAGTCTATATCTATCTCGATTCCTTTATACCTGTACAACCAACCGTTAACCAATCAAAGTTAATATACTCTGTGAGATCTGCTCAACTGAGTATAAAAATGGGTGAAACAAAAAAACTGGGGAACGAAGTTCGTGAATTAAATGGTATGTATGATTTTTTAGAACCTCCCTAATATATATGTATATACCTATATACATATAAAGAGGCCGTAAAAAATAGCAGTGGTAATTTTGATAAAATTTCGTTAATTAAATTCTAATTTCTCCTACTTCTATGAATTTTGTAACTCAAACCTCTGTATACATATTTATATACATATATTCACAGGCATATAATAATAATAAATTAATTTACCCTGCCAACCAAAACTGCGTCAAAAACAGGATAATGACTGAGTAAAAAAGTGGATAAAAAAATGGATAATTTTGTATGGACAGTGTGCGGATTTTATCCATTTTCCCCTTGAGCGAGCCGTGTATGTGTGATCGCGCATCCTTCTCGCACTTATACCAAAGTGCCATAAGGAAAAATGCATAGTTGCTCCTCTCTAACTGAAAATTTCCCATAACACAGGGTTGTTTTTTTGTAGGGATGCCATATCGAAAAAAATTTACGTCTAAAAACTGCCCAAAAAAATTTAAAATACCCCAAAAAATACCTAAAAAAAACTCCAAAATACCCAAAAAATTTCCAAACTTTTTTTAATTTTTAATGAAAACGTTTATTTAATAATATAAAAATTCATTTACAATTATTCTAAAGGCCGTTTTATCATAAAATGTTAAGAATACATCTGTTAAAAGGACTTTTTACATTCAATTTATCTTCATCGCACATAAATTTTAAGATAAAACCGTCTTAAAGTTATTAAATAACATAAATATAAATTATTTGTAATCACAACTTTTTTTAAGTATTTACTAAACTATACTATTTTGTAGGAGTTTTTTTTCGCAGAGTATATAAAAACGTGTCTGTTCGCTTGACAATACTTTTTCAGAGTGCCGTTTGAAAAGTGGTATGATCTTATGTCTAATAGTTACATGTATAAATACATAAGGGTTATATACAACTAATATGTCGGTATGAATTTAGGTTTGTAGAGTTGCATTTAGAATGTAACAAACGCTCCCTCAAACCAAACTCCGTATTATCAAAAATTACATTTCAGATACATCACATTTGAATTTTTATTAATTTAGAAACATCAGAATGCTTTTGCTTTCCCAAAGCTTTAGTGAGGATATCTGCAGAATTTTCATTAGTCGAAACATACTTCACCACGATTTGTTTTTCTTCTAACTTTTCACGTATAAAATAAAACCATATGTCGACGTGCTTGCTCCTCTTCTGGACCATGGGATTTTTCACCATAAATAGTGCACTTTGATTGTCACATAAAATAGTGGTAGGCTTTTCTATGTACTCATTGAATCCAATTTCGCTAAGAAGACTTCGGTGGAAACCCAGTTCTTTCGCCCCCTGACACAACGCTACATACTCGGCCTCCATCGCGCTTAGTGCAACGACAGGTTGCTTTCGGGATTCCCAGGCTACAGGCCCACCAGCGATCAGAATAACATAACCCGTATATGATTTCCGGTCAAAACTATCACTGCCCCAATCGGAATCTGCGAAACATAAGAATTCTTCAAAATTAGCAGAAAATGTTAATTTACCATCAGGATTCTTCGCCAAGTATCTTAATACGTGTAGAGCGGCATTCATATGTTCATTATGTGGATGCGCATTAAACTGTGACAATTTGGATACAACATAAGCGATGTCTGGCCTTGATATCACAGCTAAGTACATAAGAGCACCGATGAAACTTTGATAACGATTTGTTTGCAGATCGTTACACTGCTTATCGCATTTCTTTAGCGCCGTACCAGGAGCCCATGGAGTTGCCGCTGGCCTGCAGTTTACCATGCCCCATTGTCGAAGAATCTGATTTGTGTACCGCCTTTGATGAATATTGATTTCACCTCTATCACCAACGCGTTCAATTTCCATGCCCAAATAAAATGATATCGGGCCACGATCGACAGTCTCAATAAATTTCTTTAAATTTGATATAATATTCAACACCTCATTTTTGCTCGAACATGCCAACAACATATCATCAACATATAGACCAATAAGGTTGATGTTATCACCATCACGACGAATATAAACGCTTGTGTCGGACTTGCACCTCACAAAGTTCATTTTCAATAAAATATCTGTTGCCTTGCGATTCCATTCGCGACCAGCTTACTTTAGCCCGTACAAAGCTTTTTTCAATTTACGCACCCTATGCGAATTAATCGTGTCCTCAAACAAAGGTGGTTGCAGCATGTATACATCATCATTTAGTTCACCATTTAAGTAAGTTGATACTATGTCAACATGATTGACCAACAATCTATGTTTTGCAGCTAACGCCAAAATCAAACGTATTGTTGAGTGGCGAACTACCGGTGCAAAATCCTCATGATAATCCACATTATATTTTTGCGAGCACCCTAATGCAACTAGCCTGGCCTTATATTTTTCAATGGAACCATCGGACTTTCGTTTCAATGCAAACACCCATTTGCACCCAATCACATTTTTGTTGTTTGGCTTTTCCACCAACTCCCACGTCTCATTACGCAACACGCTTCATATTCCGCTCGCATTGCTGCTTTCCAATGCTTTGCATCGCTTGAGCTCAAAGCTTCAGCTACCGAATCCGGATTTTCAATTAACGAGGTCAACATCTCAGGACCAGCCTCAGAGCAATACACCTTACGCGGTCTTCCTACACTACCCGTGCGTACTATTCTTGGACGCCCTCGCTTTCGTCCTTAAACAATTTCTACCTCTTCTTCACTCGAATTTTCACTTGCGTCTTCGACGTCGTTTGCATTATTTTGCACAGTCACCACGTTGTCTGCTGCTGCCATGGTATCAATATCGACAATTTATTAATAGGAATTGCTCCAAAATCAATATAAAATGGTTCCTCGTAGTTTTCGTCACTACAATTAGTTTTTTCAAATGAGTCCTCAAAAAATATTACATCGCGGCCGATTGTAATTTGCTTCGAAGTCATATCAAATAATCTATACCCTTTAGTTACATCATGGTATCCGACGAATTTCAGTTTTTTGCCTTTTGGTAAAAATTTACTGCCTCTTGGTTTTGGGCCTTTTTGTAGAACCACCACATCACAACCAAACATCCGAAGGTGCGATATTGTCGGCTTCCGCCCATGCCATTTTTGATATGGTGTCACTTTCGTAGGTGAACGATTTCGTACATATATCGCCGTACTAGTGGCTTCTGCCCATAATGCTTGTGACATACTCGATGCATTTAGCATACACCGCCCCATTTCCACCAGAGTCCTATTGGCCCTTTCAGCAACACCATTTTGCTGTGGGGTATACGCTACTGTAGTTTGATGCCGAATACCTCTCACGGCGAAGTATTTCTTAAACTAAGCGTTAATAAATTCTTTTCCGTTGTCACTCCTTACCGTTTTAATTTGGCGGCATGTCTGCTTCTCCGCTGTCGCAGCAAAAAGTTTAAATTTCTCAAATTCTTCCGATTTCTTGGTTAAGAAATAAACCGTCATGTACCGCGTGAAATCATCGACAAATATAACAAAATAAGACGGTCCACCGATTGAACTAGTCCCAATCGGCCCACATAAATCCGTATGTACAAGTTCTAAAATGTCTTTTGTTAAAATACTACCATACTGCGGATATGGTTTGCTATGAATTTTACATACAGCACATGTGAAACAGTCCAAAGAATTCGGTATTTTCACATTAAAACAATTTACCATATTTAAGTTTGATAATTTATGTAAATCTCGTACATTTAAATGACCGAACCGTCTATGCCAAGCGTTGGCATCATCACTGATTACACCATTTATGCTTTCGACTGCTGTACTTGCAATTAAATCTGCGAAATAAATACCGTTCGTAAACGATGCAGTCAAAACCGTCTTTTTTATTACTATTTGTCATTATAGCATTTGATCCAGAAAAAGTAAGTACATTTCTACTCTCAATAGCTTTGCCTATGGAAAAGAAATTAGAGTGAAGGCCTGGAACGTACCATACGTCACGCAATTTAATATTGGAATACTTAGTTCTCAATATTACTGTTCCCTTCCCATGTGCATAAATGCTTCCACCTGATACAATCTTATGCTTTTGGCGAATAAGAGAGCTGAAGTAATTAGCATTTTTACACATGTGTGAAGTCGCGCCACTATCAAAAATCCATCTACTGCTTAGCTTAGTTTCTCTGTCAACTAATGACCATGCTTTGTCGCTTGATGCATTATTATAGCTAGCATTCGTGCACTGAGAGCGAATATGGCCTCTCCGCCCACATCGATAGCATTTAACGTTTTTTGGCTTCTTATTTTGGATGCTCTTATTTCGCATACCAACCTCTTTTCGTTCAATGTTGCTGTTGTCGCCATCACTTACACCTCCTCTCAAGTTGCTGCTGGCGCTGCCGCTGGCGCTGGCGCTCCCGCTACTGCTGCTGTTGACTCTGAATTTTCTGTGCTTGTCATTTACTGAAAAAACGCTTTCACCACTGTCTTGCCGGACTCCTTGCCTACGTTCTTCTTCTAAAATTTTGGAAATAAGTTGATCGTAAGTTGGCAATGTATCGCGGCTCTCAATCGCCACCACAAAATTTTCCATTTCGTCCGGTAATGAACAAAGTAATAAAACAGACAAAAAATCACCGTTTATTGTCATACCAATTTCCTTCAACTCATCTACCGTAGAACTTAGTCGAACCGAGAATTTTTCGCCGCTTGTAAATTTAAAGCGCACCAATTTTTTGAATAAATTTACTTTTCTACACGCCGTATCAGACTTATACAGAGCAAATAAAGTATACCATGCACTTTTCGCTGTTCCAGAGTACTTGATATGTATAAGTTCACTGGGTTTAACAGTCAATGTAATAGTAGCCAGGTCTTTTTTGTCGATACTAAGCCAAACCGCCTTTCCAGCTTCTTCTTCTGGACAAGCATCCCCGATTGCACTCCATAAATCCAATGTGATGAGTAGGCTCTTTACCCGGATAGACCACGTGCCATAGTTATCGCCATTCAGCTTTTCTACATTCGCGATCGAATTATACATTTTAATTTAATAACTTTATTTATTTAAACCGGTATAAGTATTAATTTAACTCTTTAATTTACACTCTTGTTTAATGTTTATTGTATACCGACTAGACAAAGAACCAGAACGATTTCTGGGCCCGTAACCTTTGTAGGAGTTTTTTAGCGCAGAGGACACAAAAACGTGTCCGTTCGCTTGACAATATTTATTCAGAGTGCCGTTTGAAAAGTGGTATGATCTTATCTCTAATAGTTACATGTATAAATACATAAGGGTTATATACAACTAATATGTCGGTATGAGTTTAATTTTGTAGAGTTGCATTTAGAATGTAACATATTTTTTATATAAATTTAAAAATAAATACAAATAATATTCAAATAAAGTAATTTTGAATAACAGCCTAATATTCGGATTTTGGACATTAAAATGACATTTGTTTATTTATCAAAGTAAAAAATTCGATAATTGATAAAGTATCAAAGCTGATTAGGTCGAGCAAAAGGGCAATTCCATTAAAAACCAATCAATCGATAAAATAAATTTTTCCAATCAATTAAAACTAAGGATTATTGTGATAAGTGTCTTTTTAATTCTATTATTTAATAAAGGAACTATTAGCTTTTTGATCACTCGATTTAATAAACTTCCAGTCAGTTATTTTTAACAAGTGAATGAAAAATACTTGTATAACTTTGCAAACAAATTTCTTACTACAGAGGTATTTTTCTAAAATATACAAAATTTTGGGATACAACTTTTTGATTCTATTGACAGTACTATCAAAAGTACAATAATTTAATTATATTTCTTTTGGTATATGCTTAAACTTGAAACTCATTTGCAAGGAGCAAAAAACATACACTTTTTTTACAACTTTATACAATTTTACGAAGTTTTCCCTAGCTATATACATATATCTCTTATTTTCCAAACATTTTTTAAAATCGGATTTAGATTTAAACGATAGTAGTTCCGAAAGAAAAGTAATCAAATTACTCGTTTATAATGAGTAAAATATTCACTTTCGTTACAACTTTATAAAATTTCTCAACATGTTTACTAGTTACATATATGTGTATCTAAATTTGAAAAAAATTTCAGAAATCGTTTATCAATTTTAACGATAGTAGTACCGAAAGAAAAATAATAAAATTACCTTTCTTTTGATGTATACTATAATTTATTACTCGTTTACAATGAGTGAAAAATATTCACTTTCGTTACAACTTTATAAAATTTCTCAACATTTTTACTAGTTACATATATGTGTACTTAATTTGCAACAATTTTCAGAAATCGTTCATCAATTTTAACGATAGTAGTACCGAAAGAAAGGTAATCAATTTACCTTACTTTTGATATATACTAGCATTTATTACTCGTTTACAATGAATGACAAATATTCTCTTTCGTTACAACTTTATAAAATTTCTTAACATTATTTCTAGCTATATAAGTTTAACTAATATGCAAAAAAAAATATTTTCTCCGTTCCCAGCAGATCCATATCACCGTAAGTGGTTGGCATGCTGCTCCTTATGCTACCTAAGATATATTTGCTACTGGAAAAATAGAAAAAATAAAAAACAAAATTAGTTATTGATTCAACATAACTTTCAGAACGGGCTTTATTTACCTTTTCCAAAGTTCTGCTTACTGAAGCTATAGTTGCATCCTGTGAATAAAGCGGGTTGAAGTATTTGATTTCTAAGAAGAAGAAAAGAAAAATAAAAGTCAAAATTAGAAATCAATTCAACAAAATTGTCTATGTCTGAATCTTCCCTTTTTTAGAGTTCGGGTTAACGAAAGACACTAGTGCTGAGGTGAATATTTGCATTGCTGAAATAAAATTAAAAGCCAAAATTAATTATTGATGCAACAAAATTTTTAAAAACTTGATCTTCCCTTTTTTTTAGAGGTCGGGTTAAACAATAGTTTTTTGAATTTTGCCAGTCCATTGCTGAGAAAAAAGAAAATTCTAAGTTTGTAAGAAAATTCAACATAATTTTTTAAGACTTCATCTTCCATTTTGAAAAGCAAAAACAAACTAACCATAAAATATATATATGCATGCGTCTGTACATATATGGATAATAGTGTATGTCAAAACGGGTTCAGTGCAAAGCCCCTGACAAAGTTTTGGAAGATTTTATGTTGTCACCATGCATGCGCCTGTACATATATGGAGAATAGTGTATGTTAAAACGGGTTCAGTGCAAGGCCCCTGACAAAGTTGTGGAAGATTTTATGTTGTCACCATAAAATATATATAAGCGTGCGCCTGTGCATATATGGATAATAGTGTATGTCAAAACTGGTTCAGTGCAAGGCCCCTGACAAAATTCAGGAAGATTTTATGTTGTCATCATAAAATATATATTATTTGCATAATAGTGTATATCAAAACGAGTGAAGTGCCAGGCCCCTGAAAAATAGCGGACAGCCTGGGCGACACTTGGACTTTATATAAAAAATTAATTATAATTTCATAACTGCACATCAAATTAAAATGACATCAAACTTTTTCCCCGTGTTACAGGATGATGATGAAGGCAACACATATCTTATATACGAACAAAAAATTCCAAATACTATTGATAAGACAAATTTTAAGGATCCTTTGGAAGATAAGATCTACCAACTTATAATTTACTGACAGTGGAATATCACATCGTTTACAGTGTATCATACGAAGTTCCTGTTTCATACTTTCGCATATACCGGGACGGTGAATTGATATTAAATCTTATCAGAGAATTCATCGTAGATAAGTTACGAACATGAAAAATAACACCTACCGACATGGGTGCAAGAACGGAGCACAGCGTGCAGTTCATCCTCAAATCAACGCATTGGTTAAGTAGAATACTTTTTCGGTTGGAAATTCAAATTCTATGAATTTGATTGAATAACGGCCAAACTCAGAAATTGTTTAAAAAAAGCTCTATCTTAGAATTCGGAATGTTTTTTCATAAAAACCCTAACTTAGCTCGAAATATGCTAAAATTAATTTAAGATAGGGAGTTTTTGAATAATATTCTGAATTAGGACGTTCTTAGTAAAATCTTATGTAGGATTTTCTCACACTTCTCACTTCCCCATCCAATAGGCGCGACCGAACAGAAATTGTTACGCCCAGCGGGTTAGCAGGGTTAGAATATACCCGCGGTAGGCATGCCTGTCGTAAGAGGAGACTAAAATAACAAATAGATTAAAGGGGTTGTGTAGCGCACCCCTTTCAGGTTGCCAGCGCAATATATAGCTTCTCCAAACCCAATTGTCAACCTCACCTATCCGTGGAGAATCCTGTTTGATTAAAAGCCGAGGCTCTGGCGACCCCGAACTCCTCATGAATCTAGGGGGTGGGAGGGCGCTATGGCCTAGAAGGTCGCATGTGGTAATAACAAATCGTTTCCGAGATGGTCGGGCTTGGTAACGGAACGTACCGGGTCTGCATCCGACGAAGGACCATCAACATCGATAACACTCCCCAAGACCTTCGGGGAGTGTCCTTATCGCTACAACAACAGCAACATCCCAAATTGTCATCAATATCCTCTAACGGGAGTCCAAGGAAACTTGCAGTTTCAACAGGGGTGGAGCATAGAGGGGGTGTTTGAGGCGTTGGTTCCACATTACAATTGAAGAGATGGTTGGTATCATGTGGGGAGACATTGCAAGCAGGACATACGTTTTGTATGTCGGGGTTGATACTGGATTGGTAAGAGTTTAACATGTTACAGTATCCACATCGAAGTTGAGCTAGAGTGACGCGCGTCTACATAGGGAGATTTCTCTCCTCTTCTGCGAGTTCAGGGTATTTAACTCTAAGAACGGGGTTCGCCGAACGATTCCTGGCATAGTGGTCAGAAGCCTTTTTGTGGATATCACTGAAGACCTGCTTGTGGTTTTTTGCTTCATACGGCTATGTTCTCAGATGCCGTATTTCCCCATAATGCTTACGGAGATGACCCCTTAAGCCCCTGGCAGGTGTGGCCTCATCAATCAGGTTTCTGGGTATTCAACAGAAACTGTTTGTTCTGCATTTCATTTCTCTCCTTAATGCGGAGTACTCTTGACTCATTGTGTAGGTGGTGTTCTGGGGACATAAGAAGACAGCCCGTAGTGGTACTGAGGGCAATGTTTTGGCAGGTCTGCATTTGCTTCCAGTAACCTTTAGGCTTGGCGACCATATATGGGACGCGGAGCATGCAATCGGACGGCCAATTGATTTGTAAGTAGTAAGAAGATATCAGGGATATAGTTGTTTAATTTGATTCAAGGTTCGATTCGAGCTCAAGGCCAGAACAATAATTTTTTTCTAATGATAATTATTGTTATTTTTAAATTTTTCTAAAGTTGAAAAATTTTATTTTATTTTTGGAATAGTAAGTAGAAAATTTTTCAGACTACCTGCCATAGCTGCGCAGATAGATCCATTTCGAAGGGTGCTATCCGCCAAAACCAAAGTACAATTTTTCAAAGTTAGAAAAATTAAAAAATAACAAGAATTATCATTAGAAAAAAATTATTGTTCTGGCCTTGAGCTCGAATCGAACCTTGAATCATTTATCAATAGGCCGATAAAAACAAAAACAGTTGTTTAATTTGTTACAAAGCCCATCGATGTGTGGGCCTACGCCCATGGTTTGGATGTTACGTTCCTGAATTGCTCCGATGTTTGTAGACCAGACAGATAATTTGCGGTCAACCTTTTGAGACTTGGAGGAAGGGGAGAACCTTCCAGGCCTTGCAGTAACGTGCCGTGGTTGGCCGTATCAAAAGTTTTTGACAAGTCTAGTGCAACGAGTACTATCCTATGGTGGGGGTTTTGATTTAATCCACAATTTATCTGTGTAGTAATCGCATTTAGCGCGGTGGTAGTGCTGTGTAATTTTCGGAAGCCATGTTGATGATTGGCAAGGTGTAAATTTGCATTAAAATAAAAAAGCAGAATGGCTTCTAGTGTCTTGGCTACTGGCCTTTAATAGCGGAACCATCCTGGCCATTTTCCATTTTTCGGTGGATGAAACTTCAGCACTAGTGTCTTTTCTTTAAACCGAGCTCTAAAAAGGGAAGAATCAGACTTGAACAATTTTGTTGAATTGATTTCTAATTTTGACTTTTATTGTTTGTATTTTTCTTTTTTCTTCTTAGCAATCAAATACTTCAACCTACTCTCATCACAGGATGCAAAAACAGCTTCAGTAAGCAGAACTTTAGAAAAGGTAAATAAAGCCTGTCTCTGAAAGTTATATTGAATCTATAACTAATTTTGACTTTATTTTTTCTATTTTTTCAGTAGCAAACATATCGTTCGGAGCATCATAAGGGACATCATCACAACTACTTCTGCTGAAAAGGAAGAAAATATTTTTTTTTTGCATATTAGTTTAAGTTATATAGCTACAAATAATGTTAAGAAAATTTTAAAGTTGCAACGAAAGTAAATATTTTTCACTCACTGTAAACGAGTAATTAATGCTAGTATATACCAAAAGAAAGGTAATTTGATTACTTTTCTTTCGGTACTACTATCGTTTAAATATACATCCAACTTTTTAAAAATTTTGGAAAATAATGGATACATGTATATAGCTAGGGAAAACTTGGTAAAATTTTGTAAAGTTGTAAGAAAAGTATGTGTTTTTACTTCTTGCAAATGGGTTTCAAATTTAAGCATATACCAAAAGAAACATAATTAAATTATTGTACTTTTGATAGTACTGTCAATCGAATCAAAAAGTTGTATCCCAAAATTTTGTATATTTTAGAAAAACACCTCTGTAGTAAGAAATTTGTTTGCAAAGTTATACAAGTATTTTTCATTCATTTGTTAAAAATAACTGACTGACTCTCTGATAAATATCAAAGTTTATTAAATGGAGTGATCAAAAAGCTAATAAGTCCTTTACTAAATAATAGAATTAAAAACATACTTATCACAATAATCCTTAGTTTTAATTGATTTGAAAAATTTAACTTATCGATTAATGGGTTTTAATGGAATTGCCATTTTGAAAGCTCTACCTAATCTGCTTTGATACTTTATAGATTATCGAATTAATTACTTTGGTAAATAAACAAATGTCATTTTAATGTCAAAAATCCGAATATTACGCTGATATTCAAAATTAGTTTATTTCAATGTTATTTGTATTTCTTTTTTAATTTATATAAAAGGGATTATAGTTTAGTTAATACTTAAAAAAATTGTGATTACAAATTATTATTATTTATGCTATTTAATAACTTTAAGACCGCTTTATCTTAAAATTTATGTGCGACGAAGACAAATTTAATGTAAAAAGTCCTTTTAACAGATATATTCTTAACATTTTATGATAAAACGGTCTTTAGAACAATTGTAAATGAATTTTTTTATTATTAAATAAACGTTTTCGTTAAAAATTAAGAAAATTTTGGAGATTTTTTGGGTATTTTGGAGTTTTTTTAGATATTTTTTGGGTATTTTGGAGCTTTTTTGGGTATTTTTTGGGTATTTTGGTAAACATTTTGAGCATTTTTTAGACACAAAATTTTTCCGATATGGCATCCCTACAAAAATACAACCCTGTGTTATGGGAAATTTTTAGTTAGAGAGGAGCAACTATGCATTTTTCCTTATGGCACTTTGGTATAAGTGTGAAAAGGGTGCGCGATCACAAATACACAACTCGCTCAAGGGGAAAGTGGATAAAATCCGCACACTGCCTATACAAAATTATCCATTTTTTTATCCAATTTTTTACTCAGTCATTATCCAGTTTTTTACGCAGGTTTGGTTGGCAGGGTTGAATTTTTTGACACCAAAATGTTTGAAGGTGTTGGAATTTCAGGGGAAAGTGGTTAAAAGTGGGTAGTTATCCCTGCAAAAATCGTGTGACCAAAAACGCACACAGCCACACGAATTTTTGACAGGGGTGACGATTTGGAATGAAAAATTCTCCAAATGAAATAGCATGTTGACAAATTTAGCTTTGCCACAATGTATCGTACCTACTATATTCATAGGTATTGTGAAATATGTCATTTTTGTGTGGAAAAAAATTTTCAGCGAGTCCGTCATTTTCCGCGAATTGAGCTGCAGGCCTGTGCTAATTTTGGAGCATTAAACTAAATTAAATTAAAATAACTTAACGATGTTGGATGTAAATGTTTGGAAAGTGAATATAATACGTATTTATGTTTGTAGTTGTACAATATTACAAATTCTAATATTTTTCCAGAAAACAATTGTTGCACTTCGTGCAGGTCTCCAACAAATGGAATCAACAACACAATACGCTTCGTTGCCTGGAATTCGAGAACAAATGGAAAACCTCAACAGGCCAGGTTATCCTCTACAACTACCAGGTGCACCACGTGGTTACATGGGTCAAATGATGCCACCAACACAACCTGGACAGCCGCCGATGCCCAGTCAACCACCCAAGCCGGGTTAACCCCCAATACCCGGACACGTCCGGACGTCCTGGTTATAATGTAAACTAATATATTTAAAAATTTGCTGGTGATTATTTTTGTGTTATTTTCTTTAGCAACCACCTGCACCTGTTACTGGCAAATATCAACAGCCGCAACAATATGATCAAGCCCAAGGCCGTTTAGATCCCGATCAGATGCCAAATCCGATAATAAAATAGCGCTGGTGGTGCTTTTATTACTAATGAACAGGGTTTATTACCACCATAGTTGACCACAAAATATGTGGTAGAATATCGGGGTAACTCCTCGCCACGTTACGTTAGGTATCGCTATTCGAAATTAATGTTTTGTTTGGCAATTACATTGATCTTTCTTCTTTGCAGGTCCTCTTTGTATTGCATACCTTCAACAGCTGATTTATTAAAAACAACAGCTTTGTCCATTACACTTACCGTCTAACCAATGGCACGAACGGTTGAGAGTGAATATGAGCCACCCATTGTAAATTTTTGTGAATTGGGTCCAATTAAAGGCTCATATGCAATTTGTAGATGCTGGTCGTCATTACCAATGTCTTATGTGTAAAGTAACAACAGATGGTAAAAAAAGTCTTTCACTTTTAATTGTTTTCATTGATCCATATTTTTTCTCAACAGCGCCAACTGTATATTTGCAACATTTGGGCCACACCGGACGGCGTGTCGATAAATATGAACGTACTCAACTTGTATTGGGTACATATGAGTTTTTGTGTCAAAAATATGCGGGTACCGATAGCTCTCAAGGTAAACCTCAACTCCATATCCAACATCAATCTCTCGCATTCAATTGTGGCACTGTACGCACTACATTGGGTTCACATAGTATGGACAAGCATATTGTTGATTCCAGTGGTAAGGCCACAATTTCAAATGATGGGGCAACCATTATGAAACTATTGGATATTGTGCATCCAGCCGTTAACCTCTAATCGACATCGCCAAATCTCAAGATGCTGAGGTAAGTTTTTTGTTATATTAGAATGCGTAGAATAAAAATGTTTCTCTTATCAGGTCGGCGATGGCAAAACTTCAGTAGTACTTTAAGCAGATGAAATCTAAAAACAAGTTAAACCGTATGTTGAGGAAGGCGTGCATGCCCGTATCATCATTAAAGCTATACGTAAAGCATTATAGTAATGCATGACCAAAATATGACATGGCTGTACATGTCGAAGCGCCAATCAAAGGAACAACAACGTGCTTTATTGGAAAACACGCTGCCACAGCAATGTCCTCCAAACTTATTCATCAACAAAAAGATTTATTTTCTAAAATTGTTGTGGACGCTATACTTTCCTTTGATGGACCCAACGTCATACAAAAGATGTAAAATCGCATTATTAAATATAGTTTTGGAATTCAAGGCTGAGCGTGATAATTCTGAAAACTACGTGTTGATAATGTTCAAGAGTATCAGAAAATTGTTGATGCTGAATGGCGTATTTTGTACAATGAAGTAGCTAAGTAAGGCGTCAATGTTGTGTTATCTAAACTACCAATTGGTGATGTTGGTACACACTATTTTGCAGATTGTGATATGTTCTGTGCTATTCGTTTACCAGAAGAAGATTTGAAACGTACAATGAAAGCTTGTGGTGGTGCTGTTATGACTACAGCTAATGATATTAATTCAAGTGTTTTGGGTCAATGTGATTACTTTGAAGAACGTCAAGTTGTTGGTGAACGTTTCAACGTTTTCCAAGGTTTGATAGTGGGTTTGACATTGATTTTAGTTTACAATTATTTAAAGGTTGCGTTAATGCTAGAACATGTACATTGATTTTACGTGGCGGTGCCGAACAACTTTTGGAAGAAACTGAGCTTCGTTACATGAAGCTATAATGATTGTGCGGCGTAGAATTAAACATGATTCTGTTGTTGCTGATAAGTCAAAATACAAATTGAAAAAAATGTCTAATCTTAGGGCCTCATTCTCTATTACGAAACGAATTTTCGTTGCGGATCAGAGACGAATCGCTAGTGTATTTTCACTATGTTAAACGATGGCAACAATTGACAATTACTTTTGCCTTCCTGTTAGTTAGGAACGTAAAGACCGAACAAAAATGATAGAGAATACCATTGCTAGACGAAATCGTTTGGAGGCGAATCGTTCGTCTGAGCTATCGGTCGCAATACAGAATGAGGCCTTTAAATTGTTAAGTAATATAATGAATGAATTGTGTCCAACTCCCGAAGAAAAAAACTATAAAATTTGTGTCAGTGAAATGGTAATTATTGCTTTTGGTTGTTAGTTTTGAGGCATCGTCTTCGAGTGCCTTCTGTCCGTATATGTCGGTTCTTTTGCATTCTTTTACATGCATAAAGTGCCGTTGAAGCCTTCCTCACCCTCTCCTCCACGTTGAGCTTCCATGTCAGCTTACTGTCTAGGATGATTCCTAGATATTTTGTGCACGTTTTCTCCCGTAGGGTCGCCCTTCCTAACTTAGGGACTTTGTACCTCTTTGTAAACAAGACCATATGCAACGTCATCTGCGTAACCCGTTTTTGCTGGTCCCTCGTAGAATCCCCTGAGCAGTTGGTTAATGACCAGCGTCCACAGCAGAGGTGATAGCACCCCTTCCTGCGGAGTGCCCCTGTCCTTTAATTTCGTGGCCTCGTATAATCCCCATTGCGATGTAATCTTACTGCAGTTTAACATGCAGTCGATCCATCTGGGTAAGGCTGGATGTACTTTAACGTAATTAAGACCATCCATAATCGCCCATTTAGAAACACTTTTGAAAGCCCCGGCAATGTTTAAGAAGACTTCTAGAGCATATTCCTTATATTCCAGGGCTTTTTCTATGCTTATTACCACCCTATGCATTGCGGTGTCTACTGACTTGCTTTTGGTGTACGCTTGTTGTGTTGTGGAGAGCAGCTTTTAATCCACGTTGGACTATATGTACACATCTATCAGCCTCTCAAAGGTTTTGAGCAGAAATGATTTTAAGCTATTGGGTCTATAATCTTTGGGATCCCCGCCTTTGGTAGGAAAGCTACACGAGCAGTTCTCCAAGAGTGCGGTACATGATTCAGTCTTATGCACCCATCGAATCACTCATCTTCTCGGGAAAAGCCGGCGTACACCCCCAATAAAGTCGGAGTCTTAGCGTTATCTCCCTTTGGCTTATCTCCTACTTCCGTAGTTGGAACTTCCCTCTGACTCGCAGCCTTCGAGGTAGTTGCTACCTTGCTATTGGGGCCCAACTGTCTTACAGCTTTGGGCCTACTTGTCTTGTCTATGCGACTGCCCTGCCTCGCGGCTCTGGGTCCTTACTTTCTCTTGAAAGCAGGCTTGTCACCTTCCGCCGAACGTTTCCGCTTCATTCTACGATTCGACGCTTTTTCCCCTTACTGGTTGCAGAACCGATGGTTTCTAGCAGCAAACCTTTTGAACTGCCTTCGACCTACTTCTACGCCTCATGGGTCATTCCAAGCGCTCGCTCTCCACTTCTGTTGGGTCGACCACTGCTCCCAGGCGTTGGACAATTCTTAGTGCTGCACGGTACTGCGAGAGAGCGAGAGAAAAAGAACCGTCAGCCACAGCACCGCCCCTTACTATGGTAAGGCCGTCAATACTTCCCGAGGTGGTCCGGTATCGGGAAGGCTCCGTTCGAATACAGCCGAATTTATCCCCTGGCTGCAAATTGTCTAATAGGCACGGTCCGCATAACACCCTGGATTAGGGAGTTGGCAGTTCTTGGTCACCGACATCCCGCCGCCCTCCTATGAGGCAAAACGGCGTAGATGCCAGTCCCAAACAGCTCCGCCTCATATTCGGGCGCTATGGAAATCGGCTATGCCCACACACCACCGACGAGGCGCCTACCCTAATGAGGGAGAGATTGGGGAGATAGCTGTTTATTTTATTACAAAGCTCATCGATGTAGGAAACAATTGCATAGGTGTAGAAGCAATGGTGACTCCTTCTGGTGGTAAAGGTAGCTATTGATATGTAGAAGTTAAACAGAAATTTGATGAATATGAGTTTTTTTTTTAAGTTATTGCAAAAAAAGCGTTGAGGATTTTTAATATCTTACGAGGTACCTTCGTACACGTTTCTAAGAATGAAGAATGAGACCTTTTAAAACTTCGCTATAATTTAACATACAATACTTTACCCCATTTTAACACAACTATCATTTTTTGATTTTATTAAATTTTTAAAAAATTTTCTTCCTCTACAGTTCCATTTCCGTATTGGATGCTTTCGCATTTTCTCCATCAATAACTGTGACAAGGTGGAAGAAATCTATGCGCGTAAATCGCAACATATTATCTTGGTCGAGCGTTTCTTCAATAGCTCTCTAGTGGTGATGGTGACAGCAGAGAAACCCAACTGTTTACAAAAGTTACACTTCAAAAAGACTAAAAATATCTGCGTCTACGGCTCAAATATCCACAGTATATGAATGAATTGAACGCACCCAATTGTCTGCCTAACGGATAGTATACATATCCATCAACGCACTGGGTCTGAATACTGAAACAGTACACATATTCAAAATCGATGAGAAGGCTGTGATGATGGTATAGGGTGAGTTGTTGAATAACATACGAAAACCACTTTAACCCATCTATATATTTGCATTTCAGCTAAAGCTTTACAAACAGCAAAAATTGCTGGCACCAAGACAGTGAAGCATTCATTACACTGTACGGATGGTGCAAAGTTAGAAACTGCTGTTGTAACTGCTGCCACCGACACAACGGTCATCTTTACTTCGCCGAGTAGCGGCTCGTCCGACTATCTATCGAAGACAGTATAATCATTTCTTTTGCCAACACAGGTTAGCGATGTGCTCGCACAGGAAAATATTTCAATTGGAAAACAAAAACCAATTAAGAGAGTTTATTTATTATTAAAGTACTTACTTTTCTTTATATCAACTATATTAATTTAAGTAGCAATTTCATGTGCATATATAATAAGGGATGTCGTGATACGATTGCTGTGGGAATTAGATTTGAAACCAGTCAATGCTCCTGCTAAGGGTTGCAGAATTATCGCTTGAATGATTAGATTTAGAACAATAATAAGTCTGAATCAATTACTAGTCGCACATTTTTAAGTTCATAAATTATGACGGCAATCGGATTCCACGACACCTTTGAATATTCTTGATCTGAAAAAAGAGTAAACCTAATCTGAATTTCTACTAAGCTTTAAGTTGTAGATTATTCAAATAATTGGAGTTTTTGCTAAAGGTTAAAATTATTTTCTGCTCGCTTAGAAAAGATTTCAATTGGAAAACAAAAACCAATTAAGCGAGTTTATTTATTATTAAAGTACTTACTTCTTTTCTATATGAACTGGATTTATATAAGTTGCAACTTCATGTACATACATATATAATAAGGGATGTCGTGATACGATTGCTGTCGGAATTAGATTTAAAACCAATCAATACTCTTGCTAAGGGTTGCAGAATTATTGCTTGAATGATTCGATTTAGAATAATAATAAGTCTGACAAAATTACTAGTCGTACATTTTTAAGTTCATCAATTACGACAGCAATCGGATGCCATGACACCTTTGAATATTCTTGATCTGAAAAAAGAGTAAACCTAATCTGAATTTCTACTAAGCTTTAAGTTGTAGATTATTCAAATAGTTGGAGTTTTTTCTAAAGTTTAAAATTATTTTCTGCTCGCTTAGAAAAGATTTCAATTGGAAAACAAAAACCAATTAAGCGAGTTTATTTATTGTTAAAGTACTCACTTCTTTTTTATATGAACTCTATTAATATAAGTTCCAATTTCATGTACATATAATAAAAATAATAAATATTGAAAATTCAATTTTTTGGTTCATATTTTATTCATATGGCTGCTCCAAGTAAAGTAAATCTGCAGGTAAAATTCATGTTATATGGAGGTTATATAAATGGTAAAACCGCATTAAAATTGATTGTCAAATGACTCGAAAATGTAGAGTGAAATGACGGAGAATATGACCGCCATTTGACGAGCTTTATGACCTGTGTGAGCAGCACAGTAATATGCTCACATCCTATAGGTGGGAGCGGAATGCACGATCACATTAATAGGAACGAAACGGAAAATTTGGTCACAAAACCTAACACGCTCATGCAAATGTGACTATGAAATTAACCGCTGGGAAAAGTCACAATGACCGTAAAATGACTAGTCAAATGACGTGGTGCGTTTTTGCAGGGATGGTTGGCAGGGTAATTTGATAATTTGCGGTGACAATGGCCCCTATTATGAGACAAATTCGATCTTCGACTGTGATCGAAAGAGTTGATCGAACGAATTTTCATTCGGTATTATGACACTCATTCGATCAAGACTAGTGTCATTGTTCGATAGTTCGATAAATTCATCCGTTCGGAAAAGCACATTCCCATCCTCTGTCAAATAAAATAAAAGCAAAATTATTTATTATGAAAAAAAAGGCTTAAGTACTGCAACTAGCCAGAAGTATACAACGCTGAAATGAATTTCAACGCGTAATTGTAGCTTTCTAAACATTGTAACTTTCTAAACATATTGTTACATGTGTTAAACACCTAAGTTCATAATGACCATAGAAGCGTTCATGGCCTTGCTATCCAGTAAAGATGAATGGCTGCAACAATGCACAAGAGCCAAGTCTATTCCAACCTTTTTGAAATTGGCAACCATTCTCAGATTTTGCGCTAGGGATTGTCTCACCTGAGAATCGGGTACGAGAATGCACTCGAAATTTTTTCCACCTGATCCTTTCTGCAAGTTCCATTTGTTATAAACGGATTCAGTCCAATTTTTTAAACCAATATTCCAAGCAGTTGTTTTGAATTCACGACCTTGGACCTATATGTAGGGTTCTTAAATTATATTGACTCAATTATTTTTATTTAACTTTGTTATTATGTTACTTTGAACTTTCTAATTTTAATTGGTTTTACTACATTTAAATTTTCAATAATTGATTTTTCAAAAATTTTCATTATTATTCAATTTTGCATCATGAAAATATAACATTTTATTTTAAATAATTTTTGTGTGGATATTAATTTTAATAAAATAAAGCATCCTACAATATATACGATTAATACAAATAGTTTAAAATTACTATTAGGTAGCAAAAAAGTAGAAGATAAACACAAAAAACTTACGTTTCAAACTATTTTCTTCTATTCGATACAGCGTCGACAACAAATTTCTATTCGCTTCAAAATTAGATACAAAACGAAAATTTCGACAGAGATTAGATGTCATAATACCAATTTCAAATTCGATTTTCGATGTTCGATAGCCAGCGAAGATCGAAGATCGAAAAATGCTCATAATAGGGGCTAATATTCGAGTTGAAAGGAAAAATAGAAGAATTATTATTACAAAAAAGTACTGCGACAGAAACTTTAAAACCGGAAATTAAAGAAATGAACGGTGAATTTATAGCATTACCATGTTATGACAAGATAGAGCCATTTTCTGGTTCTGTATAAATTTTGTTTTATATTCTTTAACAAAAATATATTACCTATGTAACAAAGTTCATTTAAGTTCACGTTTAACTCATAAAAAAATTGTTTGCAGACACTTACCACGCAAATTTGGAAAGTATCAAAAGTATTTTAGCAGAACAAACCGTCCTAATACAAACATTGAGTGATAACATCTACCCTGTGCCTAAATTCCCTTCAAGATTTCCTTTAAAACCACAGAATGAGCTGGACAGCCTGGAGTCATTTATTTGTGTAGAAAATCAAAATCACGTTGTAAGTGTCTTTATCTTTACTTGCTATATTACTACACATACGCGATTAAAAGTTTGAACCTAAATCTGAAACTTTTTTGTACTATATATATGACCAAACCAAATTGGGTATCAATTAAGGTTATGCCAGTTTTCGTGAAAAAGTTTGAAAACCTGCTTAAACTGATGAATTGTTTAAAATTTAGGCTCAAACTTTTGACCGTGTACAACAACATAGATAATCTGAACAAAACTATATTTGTATATTAACTTATATACCTTAAAAAATTATATATGTTTTATGACAGGTTGGAACGGTGAACATTTAATAAAGAATTGTGTATTAAAATGTAACTTGCTGTCAATTTTGGGAAAAGAAGTAATATTGGAACACAATATGGATGGAAAGCAAAACAAAAAGCCGCTACTTCGTTACGCGAACCTAATGAATGTTATTTTTGGTAAGTATATTGGTCGGTATTTCGCAGTGCTTTCAACTGACACTTTTAACATTGTGATGTCCTACGAAATGGCAATTGCCCTCTTTGCAAAACTTTTGAACACGTTCTGGACTAGTTCAGTCCTTGGTGGTTCTGAGTTAGTCGCAGCACTTGATTAATATATATGTATATAAACACGCGTACATTTCTTGCACGATATACATATAACATATATTTCTAATACTTTAATTACAGAAGCTGCTCAAAAACTAGAAATATGCAAAAAAGAATGCAAAGACCAGCTGCGCTGTGCAATTAAATCGATAAAAAATCGACAACACAAGACCTCTTGCCTTAAGCGAAAGCGCTCTCAAAATGACGACACAGCAGAATTAATAAGATAATTAATATACATTTAGCAAAAATAAGTTTATTTCTTTTTGATATAAATATTCAGAAATAAGACTGAATTCATTATAATTAAAATTTACGTTTTTTAATTTTATTTTTTAATATAAATACATAATACAATGTACTAATTGAAGTGGCATATAATTAATGTTTATCAAAAATAAGTTTATTTTCAAAAGTTTTGAATATGCATATACAAGACTGAATTCATTACAATTTTAATTTTAATTTTTACTTTATATTTTATATATATACTAATTACATACAAAACTAAAGTTTTAAGTTTGATTTTAAATGCTAATAACCATTCAAACATGAAATTAAAAAAGATAGGATGACAACATTTTAAAACAACCTGTTTTTATTGTCCAAATTGAATAGTTCCGCTTCTGCGTGAGGCATTCTTGGCTCGCTTCTTTGGGATCAACAGAACATGGCATTCTTTGTTCGCTTCTGCGTAAAGCATCCTCGACTCGCTTCAAAGGAATCAACAGAGCAGGGCATTCTTTGTCCACTTCTCAATAAGGCATTCTTGCTTCGCTTCTATGAATTTAATATAGGAATGCATTCTTTATCCGCTTCTCGGTAAGGCTTTCCTCAGTCGGTACTTTTCAATCGTAGAGGTAATTTGTTCTCTATTCCTTTTACGGTGATCCACGTAGTAAGGCCATACCTCCAATGACATGCCCATGTTAAAGTAGAAGGGAAACGGTAAGCGATTGCCCACGTTTTACCTAATTCCATATTCACTTCTGAGGTAATCATGTTTTTTGCTGGGATGTCATCATCAGCTACTATTTCGCTCACATATACACACGCATATGGTTACACACTACAAATACACGCGCGTATGGCTAGTGACCAGGTAGAGGATTCTAGAAAAAGAAACCTCTAGACATTTGGGCAGAGAGTATAAAAGCAGCAGAAGCTGAGTAGTTCGTAATCAGTTTGATTTAAGCAAGCTATTGGTTGTGAGGTATCAGTGTTATTGCGAAGTACTTTCAAAGTAGTCTAATACAGGCCATATTGCATTATTGAATATTAGAGTTATTTATTGAACAGTTTAGCGATACGAACGTTAGCAGAAGGTTTGGGATTAGCGGAATTTCCCTAAATTCGTTACAATTGGTGTCAGAAGAGGGATTGTTGAATAAGTTCTGGAGATTTCGAATACAACTTGGACATGGCCAAGTTAAGTGAATTAAGGATCCAGCAACTGAAAAAGCAGTTGGAGAACCGTTGATGGAATACAACCTGCAATAAGATCGGAATTCAAGCACGGCTACGAGAGGTATTGGAGTTGGAAGGAATTAATGTGGAAGAGTATGTCTTTTATCCTGGAAGAGCCAACGACGAAAATGGAGGAGAAGATAGAGACTCCGAATCCATTGGCAAGTTTTGCCACTAACGCGATACTAGCAGTGTCGAAGCAAATGTCGTCACAAATATCAACCGAAATGTCATCTCAACTGGAATCGCAGGAGAACTGTATAACATCCAAGATGGAAGAACAGAAGACATATATGGCATCTCAACTGGAAGAACAGAAGACATATATGACACCTCAGTTGGCTGAGCAATTGAAAGCTCAGGAGGCCCTCATATCCTCGGAGCTGGAGGCACAGGAGATAAGGGTATCATCGAAGCTGGAGGCCCAGGATACAAAAATTTTACAGTTTGAGGAAAAAATCGAGGCCGAGGTCGATGCCTTGAGAGGACGTATCGAGCAGTTGCAACTTAATCTCCCGGCTGCTTCAGCGAGTAATACGATGATAAAAACTCCATCTTTTGACGGTTCTGTTCCTTTGCAGGCCTATAAGATACAGTTCGAGAAGACCGCAGCAGAGAACAACTGGAATGCTGAAGATAAAGTTGCTGTACTGTTCGTGGCATTAAAGGGCTTGCAGCTGAAATCTTGCAGACAATTCCAGAGTACGAACGGAACAAGTATGAAACATTGATGAGCGCTCTAGAGAGGCGATACGGAAGCGAACACAGGAAACAGATATACCAAATTTAGTTGCAAAACCGTTACAAAAAAGCTAATGAGACTTTGCAAGAGTTTGCTTCGGATGTTGAAAGGTTGGCTCATTTGGCAAATGCGGACGCACCCGTGGAATACACCGAGAGGGCAAAAATCCAGAGTTTTATAAATGGCATACGGGACGTGGAAACCAAGCGAGCCACATATGCAAACCCAAAACCCACATTCGCAGAAGAAAAATGATGCAGTCAAATTCTTTAAGTGTGGAAAGCCAGGGCACATTGCGCGTTATTGCAACACCAACCCTAACAGTTCCAACAATGTGGGTGGTCCCAAACGCCGAGCTGAAGTAGATGAGCAAATATCCAAGACCAATGAATCGTTAAACTAAAGCAAGTCAGCCGCAAGGCACTTATTCCCTATCTCACAAATTGGAAGAAGGTCAAACCATCTTAATGTCGGAGGACTTGTGGATGGAAAAGAACGTTTACTGAATGTAGATATGGGTGCATCTCATTCTATCATTCGAGCGGAATTAGTCAACAAGAAGATAAGACCATTGCATGGTGCGAGATTGCGTACAGCCACTGGAGAAGACACCACGGTTCTAGTAGAAGTATCATGTGAAGTCGCAATTGGGAATGTCACGGTAGTACACAATTTTATAGTGGCAGAGATAGTTGATGAAATAATAACTGGAGTGGACTACTCAATGAGTTCAAGTCACCACTCAAACTGACCAGAGGAGCTATTTTGGGAAGATGCCGAGAGGCTGAAGTAGTAATCAATTGTGAGCAGCTCCAGGAAGACGCTTCAATTAGCAATATTGATCTTTCAGATGACATCATGGCATGGGCGGAGGGGCTAGATGAACATTATCAGAGTAAGGCAAAACTAAAAAAAAAAAAAAAAAAATAAATGTAAGGCGCGATAACCTCCGAAGAGATCTAAGGCCGAGCTTCTCTTCCAATTTGCGTCGTGCTCCTCTTGATTTTTCCCTACAAATTGGCCGGACGGGACCTACATGTTTTATGCCGACTCCGAACGGCATCTGCAAGGCAGATGAGTTTTCACTGAGAGCTTTTCATGGCAGAAATACAATCGGAGCGCTTGCCAGACACTGCCGAGGGACGACCCCGCTTAGAAAAATTTTCTTCTAATTGAAAAATCTTATTTCTAAAATTTTGATGTTGCTTTGCCCGGGAGTTGAACCCAGGGCATACCGTGTGATAGGCGGAGCACGCTACCATCACACCACGGTGGCCGCAAAACTACTGCTCCTAAAATTCGCCAACATATTTGACCAGGATGGTTCAAGACAAGGCCGCACCAACGTTGTGAAACATCAAATTGACACTGGAGATGCGAGGCCGATCCGTCAAGCTCCCCGTAGTGTTCCACTGGCGACACGGGAAGTTGTGAGTCAAATCATACAAGAAATGAGCGACAGCGGCGTAATCGAACCATCAGCTAGTCAATGGAGCTCACCGGTGGTACTTGTAAAGAAGAAGGATGGAAAAATGGGGTTTTGCGTGGACTACCGCAAGCTATACGATGTCACGAAAAAGGACAGCTACCCATTGCCAAGGACTGACGATACTCTGGACTCGTTATCTGGTACGAAATGGTTTTTATACTCAGTTGAGCAGAGCTCACAGAGTATATTAACTTTGATTGGATAACGGTTGGTTGTGCAGGTATAAAGGAATCGAGATAGATATAGACTTCCATATATCAAAATCATCAGTATCGAAAAAAAGTTTGATTGAGCCATGTCCTTCCGTCCGTCCGTCTGTCCGTTAACACGATAACTTGAGTAAATTTTGAGGTATCTTGATGAAATTTGGTATGTAGATTCCTGGGCACTCATCTCAGATCGCTATATAAAATGAACAATATCGGACTATAACCACGCCCACTTTTTCGATATCGAAAATTTCGAAAAACCGAAAAAAGCGATAATTCATTGCCAAAGGCGGTTAAAGCGATGAAGCTTGGTATATGGGTTGACGTTATGACGCAGAATAGAAAATTAGTAAGATTTTGGACAATGGGCGTGGCACCGCCCACTTTTACAAGAAGGTAATTTACAAGTTTTGCAAGCTGTAATTTGGCAGTCGTTGAATATATCATGATGAAATTTGGCAGGAACGTTACTACTATTACTATATATGTGCTAAATAAAAATTAGCAAAATTGAAAGAAGAACACGCCCACTTTTTAAAAAAAAATTTTTTTTAATTCAAATTTTAACAAAAAATTTAATCTCTTTACTGTATATAAGTAAATTAAGTCAAAATTCAACTCCAGTAATGATATAATGCAACAAAATACAAAAATAAAGGAAAATTTCAAAATGGGCGTGGCTCCGCCCATTTTCATTTAGTTTGTCTAGAATACTTTTAATGCCATAAGTCGAACAAAAATTTACCAATCCTTCTCAAATTTGGTAGGGGCATAGATTCTATGACGGTAACTGTTCTCTGTGAAAATGGGCGAAATCGGTGGAAGCCACGCCCAGTTTTTAAACACAGTCCACCGTCTGTCCTTCCGCTCGGCCGTTAACACAATAACTTGAGCAAAAACCGATATATCTTTACTAAACTTAGCCCACGTACTTGTCTGAAATCACTTTATTTTGGTATAAAAAATGGCCGAAATCCGACCATAACCACGCCCACTTTATCGATATCGAAAATTACGAAAAATGAAAAAAATTCCATAATTCTATACCAAATACGAAAAAAGGGATGAAACATGGTAACTGGATTGGTTTATTGACTAAAAATATAACTTTGGAAAAAACTTTGTAAAATGGGTGTGACACCTACCATATTAAGTAGAAGAAATTGAAAAAGTTCTACAAGCCGAATTCAACAGCCCTTGGAATCTTGGCAGGAATACTGTTAGTGGTATTGCATATATAAATACATTAGCAGTACCCGACAGATGATTTTCTGGATCACCTGGTCCACATTTTGGTCGATATCGCGAGAACGCCTTCACATATACATCTAAGGGCCACTCGCTTTTAAAACCCTCATTAATACCTTTAATTTGATATCCATATCGTACAAACACATTCTAGAGTCACCCCTGGCCCACCCTAATTGCGATATCTCGAAAAGGCGTCCACCTATAGACCTAATGCCCACTCCCTCTTAAAATGCTCAGTAACACGTTTCGTTTGATACCCATATCGTACAAACATTCTAGAGTCACCCCTAATGGCGATATCCCAAAAAGGCGTCCACCTATAGACCTAATGTCCACTCCCTCTTAAAATGCTCAGTAACAGCTTTCGTTTGATACCCATATCGTACAAACATTCTAGAGTCACCCCTAGCCCACCCTAATGTCGATATCTCGAAAAGGCGTCCACCTATAGACCTAATGCCCACTCCCTCTTAAAATTCTCAGTAACACCTTTCGTTTGATACCCATATCGTACAAACATTCCAGAGTCACCCCTGGCCCACCCTAATGGCGATATCTCGAAAAGGCGTCCACCTATAGACCTAATGCCCACTCAATCTTAAAATGCTCAGTAACACCTTTCGTTTGATACCCATATCGTACAAATATTCTAGAGTCACCCTTGGTCCACCTTTATGGCGATATCTCGAAAAGGCGTCCACCTATAGAACTAAGGATTACTCCCTTTTAAAATACTCATTACCACTTTTCATTTGATACCCATATCGTACAAACACATTCTAGAGTCACCCCTGGCCCACCCTAATGGCAATATTTCGAAAAGGCGTCCACCTATAGACCTAATGCCCACTCCCTCTTAAAATGCTCAGTAACACCTTTCGTTTGATACCCATATCGTACAAACATTCTAGAGTCACCCCTGGCCCACCCTAATGGCGATATCTCGCAAAGGCGTCCACCTATAGACCTAATGCCCACTCCCTCTTAAAATGCTCAGTAACACCTTTCGTTTGATACTCATATCGTACAAACACATTCTAGAGTCACCCCTGGCCCACCCTAATGACGATATCTCGAAAAGGCGTCCACCTATAGACCTCATGCCCACTCCCTCTTAAAATGCTCAGTAACACCTTTCGTTTCATACCCATATCGTACAAACATTCTAGAGTCACCCTTGGTCCACCTTTATGGCGATATCTCGAAAAGGCGTCCACCTATAGAACTAAGGATTACTTCCTTTTAAAATACTCATTACCATCTTTCATTTGATACCCATATCATACAAACACATTCTAGAGTCACCCCTGGCCCACCCTAATGGCGACATTTCGAAAAGGTGTCTACCTATAGACCTAATGCCCACTCCCTCTTAAAGTGCTCAGTAACACTTTTCGTTTGATACCCATATCGTACAAACATTCTAGAGTCACCCCTGGCCCACCCTAATGGCGATATCTCGAAAAGGCGTCCACTATAGAACTAATGCCCACTTCCTCTTAAAATGCTCAGTAACACCTTTCATTTGATTCCCATATCGTACAAACACATTCTAGAGACACCCCTGGTCCACCTTTATGGCGATACCTCGAAACGTCGTCCACCTATGGAACTAAGGATCACTCCTTTTCAAAATACTCATTAACAGCTTTCATTTGATGATACCCATATCGTACAAACCTATTCTAGAGTCACCTCTGGTCCACCTTTATGACGATTTCTCGAAAAGGCGTTCACCTATAGAACTAAAGCCCATTCCCTTTTAAAATACTCATTACCACCTTTCATTTGATACCCATATCGTAAAAACACATTCTAGAGTCACCCCTGGCCCACCTTAATGGCGATATCTCGAAAAGGCGTCCACCAATAGACCTAAGGCCCACTCCCTCTTAAAATGCTCAGTAACACCTTTCATTTGATACCCATATCGTACAAACAAATTCTAGAGTCAGCCCTGGTCCACCTTTATGGCGATATCCCTAAATGGCGTCCATCCATAGAACTATGGCCTACTCTCTCTTAAAATACTCTTTAATACCTTCCATTTGATACACATGTCATACAACCACATTCCAGGGTTACCCTAGGTTCATTTTCCTCCATGGTGATTTTCCTTATTTTGTCTCCATAGCTCTCAACTGAGTATGTAATGTTCGGTTACACCCGAACTTAGCCTTCCTTACTTGTTCACACTGGACTTGAAAAGCAGCTATTGGCAAGTGGAAGTGAAGGAGGAAGACAAAGAGATAACAGCCTTCAGTTTCAGTGATGGTCTTTGGCAATTTACAGCGATGCCTTTTGGACTTTGTAATGCACCACCTACTTTTGAAAGACTCATGGATCAGGTACGGAAAGGACTACATTGGAAAACATGCTTAGTGTACCTAGACGACATCATCGTATTGGGAAAGAATTTCGAAGAACATCTGAAGAACTTGGAGAAGGTTTTCCAAAGAATAGGTGGTGCTGGTCTGAAACTTAGTCACAAAAAGTGTTCTCTGTTCAATAAGCGAGTTAATTACTTAGGTCATAAAGTAACAACGGAAGGCATCTGCACCGCGAATGAAAATATAGAAGCAGAAAGGATTGGCCAAGACCACAGAATATTCATGAGTTAAGAAGTTTCCTTGGGCTGTGCACATATTACCGCCGATTTGTACCAAATTTTGCCAACGTAGCCCATAGCCTCCACGAGCTTACAAGAAAAAATAAAGCTTTTGAAGTGAAGAAGGAGCAAAAAGTGGCTTTCCGAACATTGAATGAGCGTTTGTGCACTGCCCCAATGTTGGCATATCCAATTCCAGGAGCAGCATTTATTCTAGATACCTATGCGAGTGGACATGCTATAGGAGGCGTATTATCACAACTGGTCGATGGACAGGAGAAGGTAATTGTATATTACAGCCGATCAATTGGAAAACCAGAGAGGAACTACTGCGTTAAACGGAGGGAGCTGCTGGCATTGTTAGAGTGCAATAAACATTTTCACGAATACATCTACGGCCAGCGATTCCGCGTTAGGACAGATCACGCAGCGTTGAAATGGCTTCTTCAGTTCCATAATCCGGAAGGACAATTGGAACGGTGGATCGAGCGACTACAAAGCTATAACTTTTCTATTGAGCATCGGAGAGGCAGTACTCATGGGAAAGCCGATGCAATGTCACGAAGACCATGTTGTTTGGAATGCAAGCACTGTTCAAAGGCCGAGGCTAAAGAAGACATTATAGATGTCCGGCTAATGACTATAACATGTACGGATGAATGGGACATGGAACAACTAAGGAAGTGTCAGCTAGAAGATACAGATCTATCACATGTTATGCAAGGGCTCGAACAGAACGAAAGACCAAATAGAGAGGAGATGTTAGCAGAGAGTCCCTTTGCGAAGTCATATTGGGCACAGCGGAACAGTTTAGAATTGATATCCGGTTGCCTTCATCGAGTATGGGAGAGAGAGGATGGTCAAAGTAAGAGGAAACTGATAGTTGTTACAAGGAAAAGGATTCCAGACATTCTCAATGAGCTACATAACGGTCCAAGTGGAGAACAACTTGGTAGTCCGTAATCAATTGGAATTACGAAGACGCTCGAGAAGATTAAGCAGAGATTCTATTGGGTTAGTCTCCGTCAGTCGGTCACTGAATGCATTGCCAACTGCGAGGTTTGCAGCAGGGCGAAAGGGCCCAAAATCCGAAGTCAAGACCAGATGAAGCAGTATATTTCAGGTGCACCTTTTGAAAGGATTGCCATAGATGTCGCAGGTCCATTTCCTACTAGCAACCGCGGAAACAAATACGTACTGGTGGTTATGGATTATTTCAGTAAATGGCCAGAGGTATACCCAATTCCAAACCAAGAAGCGGAAACAGTAGCAGAAGTGATTACAAACGATTGGGTTGCAAGGTATGGTGTACCAAAGGAGTTACATCCTGACCAAAGCAGGAATTTTGAATCAGCTGTGTTCCAAGAAATGTGTAAGAAGTTTGGCATTCGAAAAACACGGACAACTGCATTGCGTCCTCAGTCCGATGGTATGGTGGAAATTCAATAGAACCTTGGAGGAGCATTTAAGGAAAGTAGTAGACAAGTACCATAAGGGGTGGGATACACACATATCATTATTCTTGATGGCTTACCGATCGGTAGTGCATGGGACAACGGGCCAAACTCCCGCAAAGGTAATTTTTGGCAATGACCTTCGACTGCTAGCTGATTTGAAGTTTGGGATAGATGCCGATGCGGAGAGAAATGCCAAGAAATCCACTGGTGACCTAGAAGAAGAGCTGAAAGAAATACACGATCTTGTACGGAAACGAAAAAAATTTATGAGTGACAAGTTGAAAGCCAGATACGATAAAGCAATTATTTCAGAAGTTTTTCAGGAAGGCGATTTGGTGCTGTTAAACAACCCACAACGAAAAAAAGGTTTGTGGTTCTTCTGGAAAGGCTGGCAGCGTTTAGATCATAAAATTTGTCTGATCGGGACGAGCAGACTTGGATGGAGGGCAGTGTGATGAATATTAGTAACACTAAGTGATACTCATATCACTAATCTAATACTAAGTAAATAAAGCTACAACAACAATAAAGCAAGCTGCCCCACTTATATGTACGTAAAAAAATTTATTATCATGTACACACATACATAAAAGCAGCAGAGAAATACTCACAAACACATGTCATCATCAGCTACTACTTGGCACACATATACACACGCATATGGTTACACACTACAAATACACGCGCGTATAACCAGGTAGAGGATTCTAGAAAAGGAAACGTCTAGACATATTGGCAGAGAATATAAAAGCAGAAGAAGCTGAGTAGTCCGTAATCAATTTGATTTAAGCAAGCTATTGGTTGTGAAGTATCAATGTTATTGTACAGTACTTTCAAAGTAGTCTAATACAGGCTATTTTGCATTATTGAATATTAGAGTTATTCATTCAACAGTTTAGCGATACGAACGTTAGCAGAAGGTTTGGAGCAAGCGGAATTTCCCTAACTTCGTTACAATATGCAAAAAACTCATTTGAATACACAATAGGCTATAACCAAGCAATGAACAAAAATATCTGGTGTATTATTCTAAAAGTAAAAAGTATATTTCCCCAATATAAAATAGCTGTAATCTATCACTCACTGTGGATAAAACAAGTGTGATTTCTTATCTGTCAAATGCCAGACAGGATGTTCAATATGGCTGCTTTTAAGCGTTTTGACAGGGTGTTCAATATGGCGGCGCATAGGGCCGGCTATCTTCAGCGGGTGATAGAAAGAGTTACAGAATGAGACAGCGATAGTAAATAAAAATTCAGGTGATCCATTCTATTTGTAATTTTGACGTTTGTGCACTTGTCTTATCCACAATGCTATCACTCACCAAACTCGAGTGATGGATGTTTTAAATAATAATTGCTTAACGCAGGATAATGTTATTTTTGCCGGCGATTGTAACATAAACCTCTTTAAGAGTACTACATATGTATACTAAACAGTTAGTTGACTTATTTCAATCCTTTACTAACATAGCGGAACGATACAAGGTGGCAGCATGGTGACATACCTACAAACATAAATAAAAATTCCATGTACTTTGGTTTTGTAAATTCGATGGACAAATGTCAAAATCGTACTGCGTCGGAAGTTGATGTATCAAATCAAATAAAAAAAGTTTATTATAATCAGATTTCCGATGCTGCCACTTTGTATCGTTCCGCCATGTTTACTATGGAACAAAAACTACATTTTTACACGCGAAAGGACGATAACACCGAAAAATTGATAGACCTATTATTTACAGATGGTATCACAATATCATGTGCAAAACTAGAAGAATATCAGATTTTAGATCATGAAACTATTCATTTTAAAATCAAGTTAGATAAATTACTTCAAATGAAAACTAGGAAAACGATAATTTCTTGGGAAAATTATACATGTGACTGTCTTATTAACCAATTACAACAGTTCAACTTCACTGGCATTGAAAACTTGAGTATCGAAAATAAAGCTACCTTGCTTCATAATACCCTGTCAAATGCAATGGCCACACTGACATACTCCAAGGAAGTCAGTGTTACGCTTATGACCAAGTGGTATGATTTTGAACTTTCAAATTTGAATAAGCCTAAACTAGATCTTTACAAAGTCGCTATAACAACTGGGGAATGGAATGAATATATCGCTATAAAACGTAAATATAAACGGCTAATTTAGATTAAAAAAGCGAAGTATATGCAACATAAAATCGATTGTAATGTTGCTGACAGCAAGGCCATTGACAGTATATTGGAGATCAGCCTACATATCACGGCTATTTCCGTTAATTATGATAGTATTCTAGGTGTGCAAAACGGCTCCAATGTTTTTGTTTCAATAAGTTACTACAACTCACGTACTTGAAATAGTAAGTAGGTTCAAAAACAAAACTGGAGGGAAAAAGCTCATTTCAGAGGGCGTTATTAAAGACTCCATAACCTAAGCAGGGTTTTTTTATGCTCAAATTTTTAGCGAAAGCTTAGATACAGGTATAGCTCCTAATTTATCAAAATCTTCCGTAGTTGTGCTCATAGAAAAGGTTAAAAATACCATTAGAGCGGATGAGATCAGACCAATTAATACGTTACAATTAGGGCTGGGACTATCCGCATATTCGAATATTCGGATATCCATACGGATATCCGTTGACACGGATAAAATCCGGACCGCATAGATATCCGGTTAATATTCGTTTATGAAACTATCCGGATATCCGGATTTGTGAAGACCGGTTAATAACCGTACTTTTGGATATCCAGTGAAAGCAACAAATTGATGTACCATATATGTTTATTTAACATTAATAACAATAAATTCGTGGGGCCTCTTAATCAATTAACAACGTTTTTTCACAATATAAAAAAATGGCACTGTTCTTATTTTCACTTCTTTGTAAAATTGTAGCTTTTTAATTTTTGACGTTAATTTAATAATCTACAAACATATTTTGTGAATAATTTTTCGATGTTTGCTTCGTTCAATTCTGATATGCAGATATTCAACTTTTATATTCCAGTATCCGGACATACGGATATCTGGATTTTCCGTTTACGTATCCGGATAGCCGAACAGCGGATATCCAGCTTTCCCAGTTATGAATACGGATATCCGGATAGACGGATTTTTTGCTTAGCTATGCGGTTATTCGAATATCCGGTTTATCCGGAACCTAGGGTATCCCTGGCATGTGTTTGTATGACATGGGTATCAAATGAAAGGTATTAAAGAGTATTTTAAAAGGGAGTGGGCCATAGTTCTATAGGTGGACGCCTTTTAGAGATATCGCCATAAAGGTGGACCATGGGTGGCTCTAGAATGTGTTTTTACGATATGGGTATCAAATGAAAGGTACTAATGAGTATTTTAAAAGGGAGTGGGCCTTAGTTCTATAAGTGGACTACTTTTCGAGATATCGCCATAAGGTGGACCAGGGGTGACTATATAATGTGTTTGTACGGTATGGGTATTAAATTAAAGGTATTAATGAGGGTTTAAAAAGGAGTGTCCCTATATTTGAAGGCGTTTTCCAGATATCGAACAAAATGTGGATCTGGGTGACCCAGAGCATCATCTGTCGGGTACCACTAATTTATTTATATATGTAATACCACGAACAGATTTCCTGAAATGATTCCAAGGGCTTTTAATTTCACCCTGCAGAATTTTTTAATTTTCTTCTGTTTCGATTATACCTTGTAAATCTCTGCAAAGCGTTTTCCCACCGGGAGTGGGATTTGAAACCGCACTCGTAGGATGGTTGAAGTGTTAAAAACGCATTCAGTCACGTCATGCCTTATTAGTTATAAACTTTATCCCATTTGCTTTCCTTGCATATTTTATTCCTTTGCACAGTACATATTTTGTATGTAATCATGTTTTAAAGATATGCTTTTTGTTGGCGGTTTCACTGAAGCTGGTATTGTTGCTTTTGTTCAATTTAGAAAACTACAAATTATTAACCAATGTTGTCTATTTGTATGAATTAAGCGGGGGTTGCCCTCATTGCTTTAAATGTGTAAAAACAGTTGTTAGAAGGAATTTTTAATTTATAATTTATTTAATAATTTGGGACAAATTTAAACAACGTGACATCAGGACGGACAAGGCGACAGCTGGTGCGATTATACCTTGTAAATCTCTTCAAAACCTTTTCTCCCGGGAGTAGGATTTGAACCCGCACTCCTACGGTGGTTGAAGGTTATATTTCGCGCCAATAAACCAATCCAATTACCATGTTTCATCCCTTTTTTCGTATTTGGTATAGACTTATGGCATTTTTTTTCATTTTTCGTAATTTTCGATATCGAAAAAGTGGACGTGGTCATAGTCGGATTTCGTTCATTTTTATACCAAGATAAAGTGAGTGCAGATAAATACGTGAACTAAGTTCAGTAAAGATATGTCGATTTTTGCTCAAGTTATCGTGTTATCAGCCATGCGGAAGGACACACGGACGACTGTGTATACAAAGTGGGCGTGGCTTCAACCGATTTCGCCCATTTTCACAGAAAGCAGTTAACGTCATAAAATCTATGCCCCCACCAAATTTCAAAAGGATTGGTAAATTTTTGTTCGACATATGGCATTAAAAGTATCCTAGACAAATTAAATGAAAAAGGGCGGAGCCACGCCCATTTTGAAATTTTCTTTTATTTTTGTATTTTGTTGCACCATATCATTACTGGAGTTGAATGTTGACATAATTTACTTATATACTGTAAAGATATTAAATTTTTTGTTAAAATTTTACTTTAAAAAAAAATTTTTTTCTAAAGTGGGAGTGGTCCTTCTCCGACTTTGCTAATTTTTATTAAGGGTATATACAGTAATAGGAGTAACGTTCCTCCCAAATTTCATCACGATATCTTCAACGACTGCCAAATTACAGCTTGCAAAACTTTTAAATTACCTTCTTTTAAAAGTGGGCGGTGCCACGCCCATTGTCTAAAATTTTACTAATTTTCAAATTGCGTCATAATTTCAACTCACCTACCAAGTTTCATCGCTTTATCTGTCTTTGGTAATGAAGTATTGCACTTTTTCTGTTTTTCGAAATTTTCGATATCGAAAAAGTGGGCGTGGTTATAGTCCGATATCGTTCTTTTTAAATGGCGATCTGAGATGAGTGCTCAGGAACCTACATACCAAATTTCATCAAGATACCACAAAATGTACTCAAGTTATCGCGTTAACGGACGGAAGGACGGACGGCATGGCTCAATCAAATTTTTTTTCGATCCTGATGATTTTGATATATGGAAGTCTATATCTATCTCGATTCCCTTATACCTGTACAACCAACCGTTATCCAATCAAACTTAATATGCTCTGTGAGGTCTGCTCAACTGAGTATAAACAAGTAAGGAAGGTTAAGTTCGGGTGTAACCGAATATTACATACTCAGTTGAGAGCTATGGTGGCAACATAAGGGAAAATAACCATGTAGGAAAATGAACCGAAGGAAACCCTGGAATTTGTTTGTATGACATGCGTATCAAACGAAAGGCATTAAAGAGTATTTTATGAGGGAGTGGGCCATAGTTCTATAGGTGGACGCCATTTAAGGATATCGCCATAAAGGTGGATCAGGGTTGACTGTAGAATTTGTTTGTACGATATGGGTATCAAATGAAAGGTGCTAATGAGTATTTTAAAAGGGAGTAATCCTTAGTTCCATAGGTGGACGCCGTTTCGAGATGTCTCCATAAAGGTGGACCAGGGGTGACCCTAGAAGTTGTTTGTTCCATTATGGGTATCAAAAGAAAGGTGCTAATGATTATTTTAAAATGGAGTGAGCCTTAGTTCCATAGGTGGACGCCGTTTCGAGATATCGCCATAAAGATGGACCAGGGGTGACCCTAGAATTTGTTTGTACGATATGGGTATCAAATTAAAGGTATTAATGAGGGTTTTAAAAGGGGGTGGTGGTAGTTGTATAGGTGGTCGCCTTTGCGAGATATCGCCATCAAGGTGGACCAGGGGTGACTCTAGTATGCGTTTGTACAATATGGGTATCAGACGAAAGGTCTTAATGAGTATTTTAAAAGGGAGTGGGCCTTAGTCCTATAGGTGGACGCCGTTTCGAAATATCCCCATATAGGTGGACCAGGGGTGACTCTAGAATACGTTTGTAAACATGGGTATCAACCGAAAGCTTTTAATGAGTATTTTAAAAGGGAGTGGGCCTAAGTTCTATAAGTGGACGCCTTTTCGAGGTATCGCAATAAAGGTGGACCAGGGGTGACTCTAGACTTTGTTTGAACGATATGGGTATCAAATGAAAGGTGTTAATGAGTATTTTTAAAAGGGAGTGGGCCTTCGTTCTATCGGTGGTCGCTTTTTCGAGATATCGCCATAAAGGTGGACCAGGGGTGACCCTAGAATTTGTTTGTACGATATGGGTATCAAATTAAAGGTATTAATGAGGGTTTTAAAAGGGAGTGGTGGTAGTTGTATAGGTGGTCGCCTTTTCGAGATATCGCCATCAAGGTGGACCAGGGGTGACTCTAGTATGCGTTTGTACAATATTGGTATCAAACGAAAGGTGTTAATGAGTATTTTAAAAGGGAGTGGGCCTTAGTCCTATAGGTGGACGCCGTTTCGAAATATGCCCATATAGGTGGACCAGGGGTGACTCTAGAATACGTTTGTACAATATGGGTATCAAACGAAAGGTTTTAATGAGTATTTTAAAAGGGAGTGGGCCTACGTTCTATAAGTGGACGCCTTTTCGAGGTATCGCAATAAAGGCGGACCAGGGGTGACTCTAGACTTTGTTTGAACGATATGGGTATCAAATCAAAGGTGTTAATGAGTATTTTTAAAAGGGAGTGGGCCTTCGTTCTATCGGTGGTCGCTTTTTCGAGATATCGCCATAAAGGTGGACCAGGGGTGACTGTAGAATATGTTTGTACGATATGGGTATCAAATGAAAGGTGTTAATGAGTATTTTAAAAGGGCGTGGGGCTTAGTTCTATAGGTGGACGCCTTTTCGAGTTATCGCCATAAAGGTGGACCAGGGGTGACTCTAGAATGTGTTTGTACGATATTGGTATCAAATTAAAGGTATTAATGAGAGTTTTAAAGGGGAGTGGTGGTAGTTGTATATGTGAAGGCGTTTTCCAGATATCGACCAAAATGTGGACCAGGGTGACCCAGAACATCATCTGTTGGATACCGCTAATTTATTTATATATGTAATACCTGCCAAGATTTCAAGGGTTTTTTATTTCGCCCTGCAGAACTTTTTCATTTTCTTCTACTTAATATGGTAGGTGTCACAACCATTTTACAAAGTTTTTTCAAAAGTTATATTTCGCGCCAATAAACCAATTCAATTACCACGTTTCATCCCTTTTTTCGTATTTGGTATAGAATTATGGCATTTTTTCATTTTTCGTAATTTTCGATATCGAAAAGTGGACGTGGTCATAGTCCCGATTTCGTTCATTTTTTATACCAAGATAAAGTGAGTTCAGATAAGTACGTGAACTAAGTTCAGTAAAGATATGTCGATTTTTGCTCAAGTTATCGTGTTATCGCCCATGCGGAAGGACACACGGACGACTGTGTATAAAAACTGGGCGTAGCTTCAACCGATTTCGCCCATTTTCACAGAACGCAGTTAACGTCATAAAATCTATGCCCTACTAATTTCAAAAGGATTGGTAAATTTTTGTTCGACATATGGCATTAAAAGTATCCTAGGCAAATTAAATGAAAAAGGGCGGAGCCACGGCAATTTTGAAATTTTCTTTTATTTTTCTATTTTGTTGCACCATATCATTACTGGAGTTGAATGTTGACATAATTTACTTATATACTGTAAAGATATTAAATTTTTTGTAAAAATTTTACTTTAAAAAAAATTTTTTTTCAAAAGTCGGAGTGGTCCTTCTCCGACTTTGCTAATTTTTATTAAGGGTATATACAGTAATAGGAGTAACATTCCTCCCAAATTTCATCACGATATCTTCAACGACTGCCAAATTACAGCTTGCAAAACTTTTAAATTACCTTCTTTTAAAAGTGGGCGGTGCCACGCCCATTGTCCAAAATTTTACTAATTTTCTTTTCTGCGTCATAAGTTCAACTCACCTACCAAGTTTAATCGCTTTATCTGTCTTTGGTAATGAATTATTGCACTTTTTCGGTTTTTCGAAATTTTCGATATCGAAAAGTAGGCGTGGTTATAGTTATTTTAAACAGTGATCTGAGATGAGTGCTCAGGAACCTACATACCAAATTTCATCAAGATACCTCAAAATTTACTCAAGTTATCGTGTTAACGGTCGGACGGACGGACATGGCTCAATCAAATTTTTTTTCGATGCTGATGATTTTGATATATGGAAGTCTATATATATCTCGACTCCTTTATACCTGTACAACCAACCGTTATCCAATCAAACTTAAAATACTCTCTGAGCTCTGCTCAACTGAGTATAAAAATAACATAACATACATAAATTTTTCAATTCACATTGTCAATTTTATTTCATTTAAATAGGATTTACTGGAGCACTTACATAAATGAAATGTTAGATTTCATCGTTTGATTTACTTACATTAACTTTTTCCAAATATGTACATTTTAAGAGCTTGAATCAGCCATGGAAAACGTTCCATGCTTTTTAGTCTGCAAATATGAAAATTACCAATTCAAAACTAATGCTGCGAGCAAGGCTGGACTCCAACACCAATGTTCCAAGGCTTGTCAAGCGATTTAGGCTCATAGTAGAACGTAAAAATTTTTTTAAGCGAGACAATAAACTAAAAGAACGCCACACTGACTGGAAATGTGCAAATTGTTTTTAATGCTATGCAGATGTTCGGAAATAATACTTCCATCTTCAAATCATGAAATTTGTTCAGAAGTTGAAATGGTAGCAGCGAATCACATCCCAAATTATAATAAGTGGATGGCTTTGAGATGAATGATTTCATCTATTAGATCCGTAGAAATATCGATACCATAAATCGTACCAAACGCCGCTGCCTTTTCTCTGAGCTCTTCTTCCGTCAGATCCTGATACTTCTACAAAAAACTAAATTTAATAGCAATGTCATTTACGGCTTCGAAACGTCTTGTCATATTACCAATCAAGCAGTCCAAAAGAAGGTAAAAAATGTGCTGTTTGAATTGAGTTTCGGAATCACACTCAGGTGATTCACCAGGTAATTCATTGAACTGGCGCTTTCCTATCCTCCTTCTTTTCTCTGCGAAGGTATTCACAAATCCTATACTCCCTGCCAGAACCTTCCATTCTTGAAGTAATACAGCCACTGGAGAAGACACAACGGTTCTAGGAGAAGTATCATGTGAAGTCGCAATTGGGAATGTCACGGTAGTACACAATTTTATAGTGGCAGAGACTGTTGATGAAATAATAATTGGAGTGGACTTCTTAATCGACCAAGGCATCAAGATCGACATGCAAAGCAAGACAATGCGATATAAGAACATGGATGTGCCGCTTAGTTTCGGCTACGAGAGAGACTAGAGCAGTAAACGAGTGCTGGTGGAAGAGAGTCAGCAAATACCACCAAAATCAGAAGCACTCATCTGGGCAAATTTTGATGCAGATTGTGGGAAAAACAAATTGTGGGTTGTCGAAGCAGCAAACAAATCAATACCAAACGTACTTGTAGGAAAAACCCTGGCTATAACAAAACAAGATGGACGTATCCCGGTAAGAGTACTCAATTAATTCAAGTCACCACTCAAACTGACCAGAGGAGCTATTTTGGGAAGATGCCAAGAGGCTGAAGTAGTAATCAATTTTGAGCAGCTTCAGGAAGGCGTGTAAAGTAGCAGTATTGATCTTTCAGATGACATCATGGCATGGACGGAGGGACTAGAGGAAGACTATCACAGTAAGGCAAAACAACTGCTCCTAAAATACGCCAATATATTTGACCAGGATGGCTCCAAACCAGGCAGCACCAAAGTTGTGAAACATTAAATTGACACTGGAGATGCGGGGCCGATCCGTCAAGCTCCTCGTAGTGTTCCACTGGCGAAGGGGGAAGTTGTCAGTCAAATCATACAAGAAATGAGCGAAAGCGGCGTAATCGAACCATCAGCTAGTCCATGGAGCTCACCGGTGGTACTTGTGAAGAAGAAGGACGGAAAAAGGGGTTTTGCGTGGTATCGCAAGCTAAACGTTGTCACGAAAAAGGACAGCTACACATTGCCAAGGATTGACGATACTCTGGGCTCGTTATCTGGTACGAAATGGTTTTCCACACTGGACTTGAAAAGCGGCTATTGGCAAGTGGAAGGGAAGGAGGAAGACAAAGAGATAACAGCCTTCAGTTTCGGTGATGGTCTTTGGCAATTTACAGTGATGCCTTTTGGACTACGTAATGCGCCAGCTACTTTTGAAAGACTCATGGATCAGGTACGGAAAGGACTACATTGGAAAACATGCTTAGCGTACTTAGATACCGGTGCGTGTGGATATGCTATAGGAGGCGTATTATCACAACTGGTCGATGGACAGGAGAAGGTAATTGCATATTACAGCCGATCAATTGGAAAACCAGAGAGGAACTATTGCGTTGCACGGAGGGAGCTGTTGGCATTGTTAGAGTGCAATAAACATTTTCACAAATACCTCTACGGCCAACGATTCCGCGTTAGGACAGATCACACAGCGTTGAAATGGCTTCTGCAGTTCCGTAATCCGGAAGGACAATTGGCACGGTGGATCGAGCGACTACGAAGCTATAACTTTTCCATTGAGCATCGGAAAGGTAGTACCCATGGGAATTCCGATGCAATGTCACGAAGACCATGTTGTTTGGAATGCAAGCACTGTTCAAAGGCCGAGGCTAAAGAAGACATTATAGATGTCCGGCTAATGACTATAACATGTACGGATGAGTGAGACAAGGAACAGCTAAGGAAGTGTCAGCTAGAAGATACAGATTCAATCACATGTTATGCAAGGGCTCGAACGGAACGAAAGACCAAATAGAGAGGAGATGTTAGCAGAGAGTCCCATCGTGAAGTCATATTGGGCACAGTGGAACAGTTTAGAATTGATATCCGGTTGCCTTCGTCGAGTATGGGAGAGTGAGGATGGTCAAAGTAAGAGGAAACTGATAGTTGTTCCAAAGAAAAGGATTCCCGACGTTCTCAGTGAGCTACATAACGGTCCAAGTGGAGGACAACTTGGTAGTCCGTAATCAATTAGAATTACGAAGACGCTCGAGAAGATTAAGCAGAGATTCTATTGGGTTGGTCGGCATCAGTCGGTCACTGAATGCATTGCCAACTGCGAGGTTTGCAGCAGGGCGAAAGGGCCCAAAACCCGCAGTCAAGGCCAGATGAAGAAGTATATTTCAGGTGCACCTTTTGAAAGGATCGCCATAGATGTCGCATGTCCATTTTCTACTAGCAACCGCGGAAATAAATACGTACTGGTGGTTATGGATTATTTCAGTAAATGGCCAGAGGTATACCCAATTCCAAACTAAGAAGCGGAAACAGTAGCAGAAGTGGTTACAAACGATTGGGTTGCAAGGTATGGTGTAGCAAAGGAGTTACATCCTGACCAAAGCAGGAATTTTGAATCAGCTGTGTTCCAAGAAATGTGTAAGAAGTTGGGCATTCGAAAAACACGGACAACTGCATTGCATCCTCAGTCCGATGGTATGGTGGAAATTCAATAAAACCTTGGAGGAGCATTTAAGGAAAATAGTAGACAAGTGCCATAAGGAGTGGGATACACACATATCATTATTCTTGACAACGGGCCAAACTCCCGCAAATGTAATTTTTGGCAATGACCTTCGACTGCCAGCTGATTTGAAGTTTGGGATAGATGCCGATGCGGAGAGAAATGTCAAGAAATCCACAAAAAATTATGAGTGACAAGATGAAAGCCAGATACGATAAACAATTATTTCAGAAGTTTTTCAGGAAGGAGATTTGGTGCTGTTATACAACCCACAACGAAAATTAGGTTTGTCCCCGAAATTGCAGTGTAATTGGGAAAGCCCATACAAAGTTGTAAAACGGATCAACGATGTAGTTTACCGCATACAAACCATTGCCAAACCACGAACCAAAATGAAAGTGGTTCATCTGGAAAGGCTGGCAGCGTTTAGGTCAGAAAATTTGTCTGATCGGGACGAGCAGACTTAGATGGAGGGCAGTGTGATGAATATTAGTAACACTAAGTGATACTCATATCACTAATCTAATACTAAGTAAATAAAGCTACAACAACAATAAAGCAAGCTGCCCCACTTATATGTACGTAAAAAAATTTATTATTATGTACACACATACATAAAAGCAGCAGAGAAATACTCACAAACACATGTCATCATCAGCTACTACTTCGCACACATATACACACGCATATGGTTACACACTACAAATACATGCGCGTATAACCAGGTAGAGGATTCTAGAAAAGGAAACGTCTAGACATATTGGCAGAGAATATAAAAGCAGAAGAAGCTGAGTAGTCCGTAATCAATTTGATTTAAGCAAGCTATTGGTTGTGAAGTATCAGTGTTATTGTACAGTACTTTCAAAGTAGTCTAATACAGGCTATTTTGCATTATTGAATATTAGAGTTATTCATTCATCAGTTTAGCGATACGAACGTTAGCAGAAGGTTTGGAATAAGCGGAATGTCCCTAGCTTCGTTACAATATGCAAAAAACTCATTTGAATACACAATATGCTATAACAAAGCATTGAACAAAAACATCTGGTGTATTATTCTAAAAGTAAAAAGTATATTTCCCCAATATAAAATAGCTGTAATCTATCACTCACTGTGGATAAAACAAGTGTGATTTCTTATCTGTCAAATGCCAGACAGGATGTTCAATATGGCTGATTTTAAGCGTTTTGACAGGGTGTTCAATATGGCGGCGCATAGGGCCGGCTATCTTCAGCGGGTGATAGAAAGAGTTACAGAATGAGACAGCGATAGTAAATAAAAATTCAGGTGATCCATTCTATTTGTAATTTTGACGTTTGTGCACTTGTCTTATCCACAATGCTATCACTCACCAAACTCGAGTGATGGATGTTTTAAATAATAATTGCTTAACGCAGGATAATGTTATTTTTGTCGGCGATTGTAACATAAACCTCTTTAAGAGTACTACATATGTATACTAAACAGTTAGTTGACTTATTTCAATCCTTTACTAACATAGCGGAACGATACAAGGTGGCAGCATGGTGACATACCTACAAACATAAATAAAAATTCTATGTACTTTGGTTTTGTAAATTCGATGGACAAATGTCAAAATCGTACTGCGCCGGAAGTTGATGTATCAAATCAAATAAAAAAAGTTTAATTTAATCAGATTTCCGATGCTGCCACTTTGTATCGTTCCGCCATGTTTACTATGGAACAAAAACTACATTTTTACACGCGAAAGGACGATAACACCGAAAAATTGATAGACCTATTATTTACAGATGGTATCACAATATCATGTGCAAAACTAGAAGAATATCAGATTTTAGATCATGAAACTATTCATTTTAAAATCAAGTTAGATAAATTACTTCAAATGAAAACTAGGAAAACGATAATTTCTTGGGAAAATTATACATGTGACTGTCTTATTAACCAATTACAACAGTTCAACTTCACTGGCATTGAAAACTTGAGTATCGAAAATAAAGCTACCTTGTTTCATAATACCCTGTCAAATGCAATGGCCACACTGACATACTCCAAGGAAGTCAGTGTTACGCTTATGACCAAGTGGTATGATTTTGAACTTTCAAATTTGAATAAGCCTAAACTAGATCTTTACAAAGTCGCTATAACAACTGGGGAATGGAATGAATATATCGCTATAAAACGTAAATATAAACGGCTAATTTAGATTAAAAAAGCGAAGTATATGCAACATAAAATCGATTGTAATGTTGCTGACAGCAAGGCCATTGACAGTATATTGGAGATCAGCCTACATATCACGGTTATTTCCGTTAATTATGATAGTATTCTAGGTGTGCAAAACGGCTCCAATGTTTTTGTTTCAATAAGTTTCTACAACTCACGTACTTGAAATAGTAAGTAGGTTCAAAAACAAAACTGGAGGGAAAAAGCTCATTTCAGAGGGCGTTATGAAAGACTCCATAACCTAAGCAGGGTTTTTTTATGCTCAAATTGTTAGCGAAAGCTTAGATACAGGTATAGCTCCTAATTTATCAAAATCTTCCGTAGTTGTGCTCATAGAAAAGGTTAAAAATACCATTAGAGCGGATGAGATCAGACCAATTAATACGTTACAATTAGGGCTGGGACTATCCGCATATTCGAATATTCGGATATCCATACGGATATCCGTTGACACGGATAAAATCCGGACCGCATAGATATCCGGTTAATATTCGTTTATGAAACTATCCGGATATCCGGATTTGTGAAGGCGGTTAATAACCGTACTTTTGGATATCCAGTGAAAGCAACAAATTGATGTACCATATATGTTTATTTAACATTAATAACAATAAATTCGTGGGGCCTCTTAATCAATTAACAACGTTTTTTCACAATATAAAAAAATGGCACTGTTCTTATTTTCACTTCTTTGTAAAATTGTAGCTTTTTAATTTTTGACGTTAATTTAATAATCTACAAACATATTTTGTGAATAATTTTTCGATGTTTGCTTCGTTCAATTCTGATATGCAGATATTCAACTTTTATATTCCAGTATCCGGACATACGGATATCCGGATTTTCCGTTTACGTATCCGGATAGCCGAACAGCGGATATCCGGCTTTCCCAGTTATGAATACGGATATCCGGATAGACGGATTTTTTGCTTAGCTATGCGGTTATTCGAATATCCGGTTTATCCGGATAGTTAAAAAATCCGGATGCAGTTCACAGCCCTAGTTACAATGTGGCGAGAAAATTCTAGAAACGGTGGTAAAAAACTAGCTTGCAAAATACTTAGAAGATAAAGAAATTATTATCCCACGACAATATGGCTTCCGAAGGAAACATTCCTGTGAAAGTGCTTTGAATTTAGTTATAGCGCACTGGAAAGAAGACCCAAGCAGGAATAAATATTTAACAGCTGTATTTTTGGATTTAATACGAGCATTTGAGACGATAGGCCAAAATCTACTAATACACAAGTAAGAAAGGCTAAGTTCGGGTGTAACCGAACATTACATACTCAGCTGAGAGCTTTGTAGACAAAATTCTCTTTTTCATAGATTTATACAAATGGTAATACTAAAAAGTGGAGCAACTTGCCTTTGCTATCTTTCTTCAGCTATCAATTCGTTTTATTTGAAAATTTTTTTTAAATATGAAAATTTCCTTAAATTTGAACGCATTTATTTATCATTTTCTTTTAATCAACCCTTAAATATTTTCGAAGAGCTCCTAATTATGAGTCCGAAATTGTAGACCCAGGGTGATGTTTTTTGGAACGATTTTCCTTCATCCTTTGTGAAATAAGCGAAAATCACCATGTAGGAAAATGAACCTAGGGTATCCCTGGCATGTGTTTGTATGACATGGGTATCAAATGAAAGGTATTAAAGAGTATTTTAAAAGGGAGTGGGCCTTAGTTCTATAGGTGGACGCCTTTTAGAGATATCGCCATAAAGGTGGACCATGGGTGGCTCTAGAATGTGTTTTTACGATATGGGTATCAAATGAAAGGTACTAATGAGTATTTTAAAAGGGAGTGGGCCTTAGTTCTATAAGTGGACTACTTTTCGAGATATCGCCATAAAGGTGGACCAGGGGTGACTATATAATGTGTTTGTACGGTATGGGTATTAAATTAAAGGTATTAATGAGGGTTTAAAAAGGAGTGTCCCTATATTTGAAGGCGTTTTCGAGATATCGAACAAAATGTGGATCTGGGTGACCCAGAGCATCATCTGTCGGGTACCACTAATTTATTTATATATGTAATACCACGAACAGAATTCCTGAAATGATTCCAAGGGCTTTTAATTTCACCTTGCAGAATTTTTTCATTTTCTTCTGTTTCGATTATACCTTGTAAATCTCTGCAAAGCGTTTTCCCACCGGGAGTGGGATTTGAAACCGCACTCGTAGGATGGTTGAAGTGTTAAAAACGCATTCAGTCACGTCATGCCTTATTAGTTGTAAACTTTATCCCATTTGCTTTCCTTGCATATTTTATTCCTTTGCACAGTACATATTTTGTATGTAATCATGTTTTAAAGATATGCTTTTTGTTGGCGGTTTCACTGAAGCTGGTATTGTTGCTTTTGTTCAATTTAGAAAACTACAAATTATTAAGCAATGTTGTCTATTTGTATGAATTAAGAGGGGGTTGCCCTCATTGCTTTAAATGTGTAAAAACAGTTGTTTGAAGGAATTTTTAATTTATAATTTATTTAATAATTTGGGACAAATTTAAACAACGTGACATCAGGACGGACAAGGCGACAGCTGGTGCGATTATACCTTGTAAATCTCTTCAAAACCTTTTCTCCCGGGAGTAGGATTTAAACCCGCACTCCTACGGTGGTTGAAGTGTTACAAACGCATTCCCACTCGCTGGAGAAAAGGCTTTGAAGGGATTTACAAGGTATAGTCGAAACAGCTGTCGCCTTGTCCGTCCTGAATTCACGTTGTATAATTTTTCACAAATTATTAACTGAACCACATTTAATTACTGCCCGAATATATTTTTCATATTGCGAGATAGTCAGATATACAAGCTACAAAAGCAACAGAACCGAGCTATCAGATTCATTATCAAAAAGCGCTGGGACACTCCTATCAGAGACATGCTTCCTGCCCTAAATTGGCTAAGCATTAGATAGCAACTTTTTTATTTTACTATGAAATTTATTAAGAACATAATATACGGTAGTATGCCTGCGTACTTAAAGAGTAACATTGTGAGCGCTGCTTTGATTCTTAAAGTCTATTTTTTGATCGCAATATTAGTAAGTTGTACTCAAATAGAATGGCTTTAAAGTTAGTTTCTTTGAGGACAACAATTGTTAACATTTGGAATATTTGGTTTCACAAATTCCTACTAGGGTTAAAGTTAAAAGAAATTAGTTCAGTGACAACACCTGTGGTAATTTGTCTAACTGCGGGCATTATGGGTTTACGAAAGTGAGAGAAAAGAAAGAGGAGGTCAAAGTGATTTCCGCAAAAATGAGCTCTTGCTTTCTGGCAGGAGATCTTGAAGTGTAAAGTTGTACTTTTAAATCGTTTAGAGTGGTGCATGGTTACCGATACAAAAATGTGGTGCAAGTGTTAAATAGTGAATATGATTAATAAAAATCAAACTCTATAATTAATAAAAATCAAAAGGAATGAGGAAATATTGATACATCCTGCGAACACCAGAGGAGCAAGACCGGCGAATCCGGATCAGTTTGAGGACTCACTGCAGACTGGCCATTAATTTAGGCAGTCGATATCCTTTCCATCCAGCTATATTAAAATTCTCGACAGCTATTTATCACCCAAATATAGTTAATGCTGGCAAGCTATGCTTGTATTTATTACGTGTGCCACCAACTGGCTTCTATAATCCTAAATACATTAGCATCGATCTTGCTGTCCATAAAGTCCCTATTAGCCTCTCCTAATCCAGATGACCCATTAAATAGTGAAAAGCTCAGCTCTCCAAAACGAAGCAGAAACGACTTTCAATAAGGGTCGTTAATATGAGTGAAAATGAAAATAAAACTGTTGATAACAACGAAAATGCAAAATCGTCGGAAGCCACAGCTAATGCAGCAGGTGTTATATCAAAAAGTCCAAATGTAAAACATATTAAAACCATCGCTAACTACAGCGAAATATTAAAGAAAGTTTAATGTCTTCATTCTTTAAAGTAAATATAAATATGTGCTGTAAAATTAGTTTGAGAATCTAACTACTTAATGTTAAAGTAAATTTCTTAAGACTAGTGAATTCTGTGAAACATAAAAATAGAAATACTTTACAATTATTAAAAATAGTTTCCCGAACTAGATTGTCATAAATTTAATTACATTACAAAAAAAAAAAAACTGAGTTACTTAAAGTTTAAGCGAGTATACCTTTAATATATTAAAACTGTTTAAAATTGCATTCAAGTTATTTTAGAAGAAAATGAATTGCAAATATTTTTCTACAGGCTAATGTGGAATATACATACATACGTTTGTATGTAAATTTTAATGTATTACTTACATAGGTAAATCAATTATAAACTAAGTTAAAACTAGAGAGAAGAAATTAGTTCACTACAGAAGAAGAGGAAGAAGGAAAACTAAGAGGAAGATAAATAATTTGAAAATGATACATAAAGATTATTATGTACTGCTAATAAATTAATATGCCACCTCACAATTCATTTCAGTTAAGAAAAAGTATGTTGCATTGGTTTCCATTTTGTTTAAATAACCTCAAGAAGATTTTTGATTTAAAAGCAAATTAAAATTTCAGAAAAAATTTTTTTTTTGTTTTTCCAAGGGTTAAATTATACAAATTGCCTCTTATTTCCTTATAATATGCAACTTCATATACATACCTACATATTATACCAACACGGAACTGAGATTCCAATTAGAATCGTAATGTAGAGAGAGAGAGGGAAAAATTACTTAAATTTTCAGCTACCAACTCAACTCACGGGCGCCTGCTGACAACGTTGGAGTAAGATGTAAGTGCTCTTAAATTGTTTCTCTTATAATTTATAACCTCTGAACGTTTATATATATATATAAGTTAAACTTTTACAAATTGGAAATTTTAAAAAAATATATTTTTTACACGGGAGACGTGCTCCTTTATTGAATGCAAACTTATATCTGACTTTACACAATAATAATTCTTACAATCTAACCTACGTCTGCCTTACCGCTATGAAAGTGAAAACTGCTGATCACGCGCTTCCCACAGGTGAGTTTGTTTATTTTTAATTTGGTTTCCATTTACCGCTTACTGTTCACACGGTTTGCTTTGTATGTGTTGCGGCTTCAGCAATTTTGTCAGTTTGTTATGTCTGGAGTATTATGTGTCTGAATATTTGTTTTTTTTATATTATATAAATATGTGCCGTGGTAACAAAGCCGGTATGATGATTCTGTGAGGCTAATCTCTTTTGTATTGTTGATGTTTAGCTGTTTTAACATTTCTAGAGAAAGTATTTCTTCGTTTCTGTTTGATAGTGATATTGGTTGGAGTATCGCAGGTAGGGGCTTGTTTGTTGATTTTTCCGCATTGAAAAATTTCTTCCCATTAATTTGGATTGTAGCATTATTAAAGTGAATGACAAAGGTTCCGTTTAGAGTTGTAGAATCTTCGTTTATTAGGACATAGCCTCTGAAGTCGTTTAGGAATATAACTCCAGGTGACAGCTCCTCAAAGTCTGGAATGTGCTGACTGTTTGTGACGGTGCAGTTTGGCAAACGGCTCGTTAAAAGATTACTAATACAATAATCATTACTTAAATCTAGCAAATCGTCTTTAGAGCATATTTGTAGTGCGTTATATTGTTTACAATTTCTTTTTATTCCATACATAGTTTTTTCGCAGCTAAGGATTGAATTGAAATTTATTTTGTTAATTTTATTGCCTTTCTTTACTGCTCTGATATCGATAGTTTGGCAAATTTGATTCTCTGTTGTTGGTAAACTTATAATATAGATGATTGTCTTGCCATTGGTCGCTATTTTAATTTCGGAAAATTCTGGCGCTTCGTCTAAATTTACGAATGGGATATTATCCTTGTCAAAGATTTTTTTAGCAATATCAATTTCTTCGGTCGACAAAATATATGAATTTACTATATTGGCCTTTGCCCAATGTATCGCGTAAGCGATGTTCACGAACTTCCTCTTTCATAATTTCTAACTTGTATTTTAATTCTAAAAATGCCTCTATTTCTTTACTCTTGTCGTGTTGCATGTGCTTCATAATATGGTTTGTAATATTTGTAATTTCATTAACTTTTTCTACTGTAAGTTTATTAATGAGGACTTGATTGTTATTGTTTTCTAAAACGTTATTTACTTTGTTCAGAACTATTTCATGGTCCTCATGGTGTGGACTTCCCGAAATCTATTTGCATGCACTGCTAAAAAAATTGAGTGAACTTTTTGATCTTTTTTCTATCCTTAGATTATTAATTTGGGCCTTCACTTGGGATATTAGGAGGGATATAAAAGGGTAATTCGGATTTCTGTAGAATTATTCTGCTTTTGTCGTTGTTTCTATATGTTCCAGAATTTCTGTATATTTGTCGATGTTTATTTCGTGTATAATCCTAACTTGTCCTGTCTGTAGTCCGGCAGCTCCTTTTTCTATTGTGATTAATTGGGAGTTCGAATAGTCTAATATCTGTACCTCTGCGAGGCATAGTGGTAAAAAGAATCTGATAAAAGAAAATTTTATTGTAGTAGTTAATTCCGTATCCTACTTTTATGGAGGATTTGTCCCGTCTCGGTCACTACCGTGCTGTTCCTGTCTTCTTTAACTATTTCCCTACTACGAAAATAAAGAAAGTTCGATCGGTGCGGACGTGTTTATTTTTGCTCCGCAGTTTTTGTGTGTATTCCTGGTTATCTTTATGTTTTTTTTTTTCAAAGTGGATCTGAGAATGGTCTTTAATCCTCAATTAATAATTGATTTGAGGTAGTGACTGGAATCTTGTTCCGAAGTATATACTTTCTATAATTTATCTACAAATGATAAATGCAAAAATAACTAATCTTTGCTTATTATTAAATTTTTTACTATGCCGTGTGTGTGTGGTCAAAAGGTTGATCGTGGTCAGCCGAAAGTATGTTGTGCGAAGTGCAATGACCTCTTCCACTTAAAGTGTGTGAACATATCATCGACTGATCTCGAATTTCTTCTCGCATCAAACAGACATTTTTTCTGTAAATCTTGTACGGCAGAGCGGCGCGCCTCTATACGTAGTCCGCCACCAAACTCTCTCTCTAGTGCCGTAAACAGTATCGGTAACAATATGAGTGCAAGTGAAAATATAAGTAACCAACAACTACTTTTGCTTGACTTTTCTAAAAATATTGAGGCGTTACGCGCTGAAAATGCTCTCATTCTCACTACAATGAATGCGTTAAAAGACGATAACATTAAACTTTCGCAAAAGCAAGATGCTCTATTTGCTGAAGTTCGCTCTCTAAAATCTTCGATTGTTGATAAAATCACAGAAATCTCTACTTTATAATTGGAACTAAAGAATGTGCATAGTGTTGTTGCTGCTTTTGCCAATGGGCAAAAATCAACTCGTGCTGGTTCTTTACAAAAAGATGACAATAAAGAATTGGCTGAAAAAACAAAGAAGCCAAGCAATAACAACAAAGACAATAAATCTGATGCGAGTGCAAAATCAATGCAGGCTGAATTGTCTAAAAAAACAAACCATCCAAGCACTAAAAACAAAGACAATGACATGCTCGCGGGTGCAAAAACAACGCAGCCTGTAAATAAATCGGCGACTAACAATGTCTCGGCCTCTAAAGCTAAACAATTAGCTAATATAGCTAAACAAAATGCAAATACCAATTCGGCTGCAACAACAAATCAGCCTCTAATTGATTTGTCTTTGACAAACACAACCAGTAGTGACTCTCAATCGGCTGCCATGCAAAGCAATAACACTATGACTGCAAAGAATGTGATGCCGTTGAAGTCTGCCAGTGAAACTGTGCCTACTTATGCTGACGTCACTATTATGGTGAAAGGTAATAATAAACATTCTGCATCTGATGACGTTGCTTCTGCCAGTGAGACCGTGCCTACTTGTGCTGGCGTCACTATTATGGATAAAGGCAACAATAAGCAATCTACATCTGATGTCGTAACTTCTGAAATTAAGACAAATAAATCCAAGAAGGCTGCTACTATCGTTGTAGGCAGTAATGTAAATGCTGATCTTAATCTAGCTGTTCGCCTAAAATGGTTATATTTATCCTCATTCAAGCCGTCAGTTAATGCAAGTGATATTATCAGTTATGTATCAAAAAATGCGAATATTTCGCCATCTCTTATTCATTGTTATAAGTTAGTAAAGAAAAACACAGACTCTAGCTCGTTAGTAAGATGCAATTTCAAACTTGGGGTCTCGACTTCAATCTATAGTAAATTACTAGACTCTTCTATATGGCCAACTGATGTTAAAGTAAAGCCGTTTCGTTTTTTTCAAAAGGGCAAAGGCCAAACGCTCAACCCCTAGTAAATAATCCGCAAAATTCAATTTTTAATAATGTAAGTATTTACTACCAAAATATCTCGGGGATGAGAACTAAAGCTAAGGATATTTTCTTAGTCACTTCGCGCTGTGAATATGATGTGTATGTCATAGTTGAGACCTGGCTCAACAATGATTTCTTTGACGCAGAATTTTTTGATACTACTTTGTTTCATACCTATCGTAAGGATAGGGATCCAATCAAAACGGGATGCCAAAGAGGTGGCGGGGTACTAATTGCCGTAAGACGTACCCTCCTCTCTTCTTTCGTTCAGCTCCCCAATACTGACTCGCTACTGGACCAACTGTGTGTCTCTATTTGTGGGCTGTTTGGAAAGCTGTTTATTTGTGTTTCGTATATTCCGCCTTGTAGTAATGAATCTCTGTACTGCGCGCATGTGAATAATATTTTTGAAGTTTACGAAAAAAATGTAAACAGTCATTTTTACGTTTTGGGTGATTTTAATATGAACAGGGTTGTTTGGTCAAAATTGCTAAATGACAATCTATTAACACCTATGAATGTCAATCATCAACATGAAATATATTTTTTAGATACTCTTTTTAGTGCCAACTTTGTTCAGATTAATTCATTTGTGAACCAGCTAAATAACATACTGGATCTTATTTTTGTCGATGAAAATTTAATTTCTCACTTATCTGAGTGTCAATTTCCTATCTGCAAATCGGACATGCATCACGTACCCTTGTCTTTATTATTAAATTTCATTGAATTTGTACCTAACAACAATACCACTCAAAATACTCCCTCCTACAATTTCAAAGATGCAAATTTTGATGCACTCAATTCGAGTATTGCTGAAATTGACTGGAAGTCTATTTTCTGTGCTAGAAATGCCTCTGAATGCTTTGAAATTTTTCTGCTGCAGTTATCTGATATATTTAGTAGAAATCTCCCCCTTCTTCGAGGCAAAATACATAAATTACCCTGGTACAATACCAGGTTAAAAAATCTTAAAAATCTTAGAAATAAGTATTTTAAGTTGTACAAAGCAACCAATGACTTTTCATTTAGAGATCGATATTTATTATACATGAATCAGTTCAATGTGCTTGATAAGTTTTTATATAATAAATACATCTCCCGTTTCGAAGAAGAGTTAAAGCAAAATCCCAAGGCCTTTTGGAACTTTGTCCGTACAAAAAAAGGTTGCTCCAATATTCCAACCTCTGTCAATTTTAATGGCATTAGTTCAAACAGTTTAGTGGAAACAGTGAACCTTTTTGCTGATTTTTTCAAATCTAATTTTGTTGTTGACTCTAATATTTCTGATGTTAGGGTTGGTTCTGATACAGCTAATTCCTTGGACTTTGGCTCATTATTGGTATCGGAATCAGATATTATTATTGGCATCTCGTCCCTACAATCTTCTTTAAAAAAAGATATTGATGGGCTGTCTTCTTTTTTGGTTAAAAAATGTAGTAGTTCGCTATGCGTGCCGTTGTGCCATATCTTTAATGTGTCATTGTCCACTGGCGTTTTCATTGATCGATGGAAATTGGCTTCTATTACTCCAATCTTCAAGTCTGGAAATAAGAGCGAGGTAGCAAACTACAGGCCAATCTCTAAACTATCAACCTGTTCAAAACTGTTTGAGAAAGTAGTAAAGGAGAAGTTGGCTTTTGCTATTAAAGGAATAATCGATCCATGTCAGCATGGGTTTGTTGCGTGTCGTTCAACAGTGACAAACTTAGCTGTTTTTTCGCAATACTGTGTTTCTGCTTTTAAGGATGGGTATCAAGTTGATACTATATATACAGATTTCTCTAAGGCGTTTGACACAGTGTCCCACAAGATACTTCTTCAGAAACTTGAGTACATTGGTTTCCATTCAGCTTTTCTGTCATGGTTAAAGTCATACCTGACAAACCGAATTTTATTTGTTGAAATCGAGAATATGAGGTCGTATGAGTTCTTGGCAACCTCTGGGGTGCCACAAGGTAGTATTCTCGGTCCAATCTTATTTGTTATCTTCATTAATGACGTCGGCTTATATTTAAAGCATTCAAATTATTTACTTTATGCTGATGATTTAAAACTGTTTAGGCGTATCACCACTGTATCTGATGCATTGCTCCTACAGAGAGATTTGGATGCTCTTAATGTGTGGGCTTCTAATAATCATCTGAGACTTAACAGTAGCAAATGTTGGCATATAACGTTTTCTAGATCTACAAGTGCGCTTACGTCAACATACTATATCGCTAATACATATCTTGCCTCGGTCAAAGAATTTCGTGATCTTGGTGTCATTTTCGACTCTTCGTTCACTTTCGTTAACCATGTTAACTATCTTATACCAAAAGCGTATGCTAATTTAGCTTTTTTACGGCGTTATGCGAAGGATTTTAAGGACCCATACACTAGGAGTATATTGTATAATTCATTAGTGCGATCTAAATTAGAGTACGCCTCTATCATATGGAATCCCATTTACAGCACATACTCTGCTAGAATTGAAAGGGTTCAACGTAAATTCATTCGATTCGCCCTCCTACCCCTTCATTTTGTTAATCCCCTACCTCCTTATATAAACAGGTGCATGCTTATAAATGTTATGCCACTGCATGTCAGACGCTCAGTACAACATTTAATGTTTATTTACGATATTATCTCTGGTACTATTGATTGCTCAGCTCTGTTGGAGCAGTTAAATTTTCTAGTTCCTAGTAGATCTCTACGCTCTCATAATATATTCTACGGTGAAGTTCTGAGAACCAATTACCTTAGCTTTGCCCCTATCACAAGAGGTCTCGAAGAGTTTAATAAAATTTCCAGAATGCTAAATCTTGACTTTGCAATGCCCAGGCCTTTGTTTAAGTTACGGATTGAGTCTTACTATCGAGAAAATTTATCTCATCCTTGAATTAATTAATTTTAGTTGCTTAGTTTTAAGTTAATTTGCAAACTTGTAAATCTAGTCAGTAAGGTTTCTGCCATTGACTCAATAAATATGAATATGAATATGAATATGAATATATAATTTGCTTAGTTTTGTTCCTAACCTCCTCTTTTTTTTTACAAATATGACTTGTCCTGGCAAGTAGGATTTGAGCGTTTGTTTACCTTTATTATGGAATTCAATATCCTTATTTTGTTTTTGTGTTAACTTTTGCAAATTCTCGTATCTAGTTTTTTCTATGTCTTCGGGCGTGAAGTTCATATTTCTTCCGAAGAATATGTCGACCGGTCTTTTCTGTGTAACTGAGTGAATGGTATGATTGTACTCGGATACTGCTCTTTCTAAAAGTTCCTCAAAGTTTCGATGTCACCCATTATCTTTTACACAGCGCATTATCTCACTTAGGAGTGGAATCTTTCCACTAGGCCGTTAGCCTGGCTTTTATATGGGGGAGTAGTATAAACTTCGATGCCTAATTCGTCTTTTATCATAAACTTCATTGAAATGGAATTTAACGATGGTTCATTATCGATCACTATTATCTTCGGGACGCCGAAGGAAAATATTATATCCCTTAAGGGTCTCCTTACATCCTCTATGGCCCTACTATTTAGCATTCTTGTTACTGCATATTTCGAGAACTTATCCAGTTCAGTCATAACTCTCTTCCCTTCGGTTAGAAAGATGTCTATATGGACTGTGTGTCCTGGGAAGGTTGGCAATGGGGTTGCTGCTATTTTTGGGTTGTTAGGGTGCCTTTCTTACTTGCTTTCTTTACATACCGTGCAGTTTGTTATCAGTCGCTTGATTTTTTTCATCATCCCGGGAAAATAACTCTTCTCTATGATCTGTATTTTATTTTCGGTCGCGTTCCTATGTGCTCTTAGATGTTCTTTCAAAATAATATTTTCCTGCTCTTGTTCGTTAGTTATGTCCTCCACCAACTTCTGGGTGTACCTGCATTTATAGTTGCTAAAGTGTTGTGGATAGACGTTTTGTATTATACCCATAGTCCTCTCGTCGGTGTGGATTCCGTTGATTACGGATGGGTTTAGGTATCTTTTGAAGAAATCTATAATCTTTTGCTCGTCGAAAAATGGTTCATTAACTGTATGCGGTGTACAGTTGGGCAGATTATTTTGAATTGGTAAGATGGCGTTTCTGAATGCTCGAGAAAAATTTGGTTTTTGAACACGTTAATCGGTACCTCCGTGCAGGGTATTAGGTTGTGTCCTGAACTCTCAGCACTATGGGTAGTGGGTGTAAGCGAATTTATTTGGGCGGGTATTCTTGATAGCGTGTCTGCGACTACATTCGATTTACCGGGCTTGTAGATAAGCTCATAGTTATGTTCTTCCAAGATGGCTTTCCATCTTTTCATCTTACTGTTCGTATTTTTGTGGCTCAGGGCATACGTAAGAGGTTGGTGGTCGGTCACTATCTTAATTTTCTTAGAGCCGTACATATAACTGCGCAAATAATCAAGAGACCAGATTATGGCGAGCATCTCCTTTTCATTGGCGGCATAGTTCTCTTCTGTCTTGCTCAAAGTTCTTGAAATATAGGTGATGGGCTTTCCATCTTGTGAAAGGACGGCTCCTATCGCAAAATGGGAGGCGTCAGTGGTTAATTCGAAATCTTTCTCAAAGTTCGGGTGAGCGAGGACAATATCCCTTGATATTAGTGAATTTTTTAATTTGTTAAATGCATTTAAAGCTCCTTTGTCGAGTTTTATTTCGATCTTCCTAGACTGATTTTTTGAAACATTCCCGGCTTCTCCTCGAAGGAGTGCAGTTAAGGGTTTGGCTAATTTGGAGTAGTCCCTAATAAAGCGACGGTAGTAGCCTGACATACCTAGAAATGATCTTAGTTCCTTCAGGTTCTTTGGCACTGGGAACTGTGCTACGACCTCTACATTCTTGGGATTGGTTTTTATGCCATCGGGAGTGACAACGTATCCTAGGAATTCAACTTCCTGTTTTGCGAACTCGCATTTGTCTAGTTGTATCTTCATGTTCGCTTCTTCTAATGTTTGAAATACTAATTTAATATTCCTTAAGTGTTCCTCTTCGGTTTTACCGAATATTATAACGTCATCAATATAGACGTTGCATCTAATTCCTATGTGCTGGCGAAGTATGTCATCTAATGCTCTTTCGAACGTAGAAGGGGCATTTTTAGGCCCGAAAGGTAATCGGAGAAATTCGTATTTTCCGTTATTCACGGAAAATGCCGTTTTCTCTATATCAGATTCACGAAGGGGTATTTGATGGAAACTGCTCTTAAGATCTATAACGGTAAATATTTTATTGTTTCCGAGGTTGGCCAGGACCTCGTTAATTTCGGGTATTGGATATTTGTCTGGGATAGTTACGGCGTTAAGTTTATGGTAGCCGATGACCATTCGATATTTTTTTTCGCCTGAACCGTCGATTTTCTTATTGACTATCCAGGCCGGGGAGTTGTAAGGAGATTTAGATCTCCTTATTATTCCATTAGCAAGAAGTTCTTCGACTTGACGTTCTATTTCTTCTTTCAGAGCTATTGGGTGTGGGTACGGTTTGGAGTAGATTGGGGTGTCTGTCGTTGTTCTAATTTCGCCTTTGACCAGCGTAGTATACGTCAGTTTTTCGTCTGGGTCCGAAAATAAATTTGGGCATTTTGCTATTACGTCCTTGATTTTATCTTTTTGTTCTTCAGAAAGATGGGGAACCCTTATTACCGCGTTATTAACTTCTTCGGATATTCGTTGTTTTAGAGGTATGATTGTATTCGTAAATATGGTCATAATATTTTTATCGGTATGGATGGTGGCTTTTAATTGTTTTAATGTGTCATTACCGATAATCCCGTGAAATGATTTTAATGACGGAAGTATAAAAAATTTTATTTTTCCTACCTCTGGTCCTAGAATGTCTATGAATGTGTGGTATTAAATTTCGATATCACCAGCTACCGACTTTACCTTACCTTCGTTTGGAATTGGGTTCCTAATTCTTGTAGATTGTATATAATTTTTGTTAGACCCGGTGTCTATCAGAAAGTCTAGTGCGTCTCCACTTCTAGATACGAATTCGTAATAAGGAAGTGGAGACGGGGTTAATCTAAAAATGAATGGTGTCGAGGTTGTAGCATTCCTGTTCGCAATTCTCCATTCCATTTTGCCTCATTACATTATCATCTGATTTTGGAAATTGGTTCGACGTTCCGTATCTATTGGGGTTTGTGTTCCCCCCGTATATGTGGTCAGGATTTTCATATACTTGTTGCTCATTTGGATTCGCTGATCCCGTATCAACATTGAAGTTCCTTTGAATCTTATTGGGTTGATGCATATGTTGAGATGAGAGGGGACGCTTCTGTGCGTAATTATTATGATTGTTATTTGGCCTGTTTTGGTAATTTACCTGTCTTGAGTGGATAGAATGATCTACGTCCATAGGGACAGGTGATTTAGGGGGTAAATTAGGCCTATTCGTATTAGGATGGTTCGTTGATTGTTATAACCGAACTGATTCATACGGAATCCTTGGTTGTTTTGAGGGTAATTGTAGTTATTAGGTGACGTAAATGGTTGTTGTTGACGATACGTTTGTGGTTGATACCTATTCGGTTGTCGATTAAATGTTTGTGTTGTTGGTATAAAATTAGTTCTAGGTGTCGTAGAATATGTCAATTCGGGATAAAATGGTCTATTGTTATTATAATTTGCGCTTTGTCGAGGAGGTCGGGGTGGTGCGTAGTTAAATGTTTTGTTCATGCTATGTGCATGATTCATACGAAATGCCATATTGTCAAGTTTCTGGCACAGGTGTAATGCCTGTGGCAGTGTGGCTGGTTCGCGGATGCTAAGGAGACGAGGAAGGTCTCCGTTAAGTCCGCGAACGAAGGTATCGAGGGCTTTATCTCTGTACGAATTTGTCATGGTTCTAATTGATTCCTCTCCTAAGTCTAGGCAGGATATCTTGTCTAGGATAAGGGACAGATGTTGGTAAACTTTTTGGTAAAACATCGGGATGTCGTCGTTTCTTTGGGTCAGAGTTGTCATTTGGTACTCGAGAGTACCAATGTCTCTTTTATCTGAATAATGCATCATAAGACATTTCCTAATTTTTGCCCAATCGAGCGGTGTGCTATACGATTCTAGCGCAGTGTCGGCGTCGCCGACAATTTTGTGCCTAACTGTATGGAGTATAGAAAAGTACTTTGGTGTATCCCTCAATCCTTCGTAAACCTTAAATATTCTGTCGACGCTTTTCCGCCAGGAGTTAAATTCTCCTGAACGTCCCGAGAACTCGCGTAGGCATTTGACCATATCTGGTATTTTGTCTAATTCATTAATGTTATTTACGTTCACTGTCACGTTATGGTCGGATTGATGAAAATCATTTATTGGTGGAGTTTTAATTCTCTCCATCACTTCTTTAACGATTGTCTCTACTAATGAGGAATTAGAGGTATAGGGGGTTTCTTGTTGTGGGGGATTTCCATGCTGGGAAGACCCATATTCTAACCTGAGTTGATTCAGTTGATTAACCAATTCTTCCGCGGTATCCGGCATTTTTCTCAACAGAGCAATTAGATTTCCTTAAAATTTTTAATTTTTATTAATTTTAATTAATTTTTACTAAACCGCTTTTGATCCGTTTTTTTTTTTTTCTAAAAAAATCTTTACCTTTCGAAAACTTGCGAGAATAGTTCTTTAAATTTCACTTTTTTTTTCCTTTTTTCTAATATTTCTTATTATTCTTCTTCTTAAATTTTTTATACGAATTTTTCTTTTCTTTCCTTTTGTAGTTTCCTTTTTTCTGAAAAAAAATCTTTTCCTTTCAAAAATTTGCACAGCCAATTCCTGAAATTTCACTTATTATTTTTGCTTTTGCTTCTCTTTTCTTTTTTTTCTAAGATTTATTATTATTCTTCTTTATAAACTTTTTGTCTGAATTTTTCCTTTTCACAGTTGTATCTTCGATAATAATTTGTTTTCTTCGCAATTTCTTTTACATAAAAACAATTTCACTTTTTGTTACTTTTTGCTTTCTTACATAGCTAAATCTTACATAAAAAACATTGGTCCAGCGAAGGTCCTTGGGTTGATGAGTGGTTCGAATTTATCCTGTTTCCTTTCCGGTACTGATGGTTCTAGCCGCTACTTTTATCTAGGTCCTTGTAAAGTGTATGCCGCATTTAGTTTACACACGCGTAGCCGTTTTTTGTTTTTCGGGATAATACTACTTTCGCACGCTGGTCCCTGCTCGGGCGCCAGTTAAACTTTTACAAATTGGAAATTATAAAAAAATATATTTTTTACACGGGAGACGTGCTCCTTTATTGAATGCAAACTTATATCTGACTTTACACAATAATAATTCTTACAATCTAACCTACGTTTGCCTTACGCGATGAAAGTGAAAACTGCTGATGACGCGCTTCCCACAGGTGAGTTTGTTTATTTTTAATTTGGTTTCCATTTACCGCTTACTGTTCACACGGTTTGCTTTGTATGTGTTGCGGCTTCAGCAATTTTGTCAATTTGTTATGTCTGGAGTATTATGTGTCTGAATATTTGTTTTTTTTATATTATATAAATATGTGCCGTGGTAACATATATACTAGCAGACCCGTCAGACGTTGTTCTGCCCTAAATTAGGTCTATCTCCATACATTTTAATAAGCTTTTTCCGTCTAGCTCTGCCCCCCTCTGCGGTATAAAAATTACTCTGTACTAGATAATAATTGTCTTAGATAATAATTGCTTAACGCAGGATAATGTTATTTTTGTCGGCGATTGTAACATAAATCCCTTTAAGAGCACTACATATGTATACTAAACAGTTAGTTGACTTACTTCAATCCTTTACTAACATGGCGGAACGATACAAGGTGGCAGCATGGTGACATACCTACAAACATAAATAAAAATTCCATATACTTTGGTTTTGTAAATTCGATGGACAAATGTCAAAATCGTACTGCGCCGGAAGTTGATGTATCAAATCAAATAAAAAAAGTTTATTATAATCAGATTTCCGATGCTGCCACCTTGTATCGTTCCGCCATATTTACTATGGAAAAAAAACTACATTTTTACACGCGAAAGGACGATAAAACCGAAAAATTGATAGACCTATTATTTACAGATGGTATCACAATATCATGTGCAAAACTAGAAGAATATCAGATTTTAGATCAAGTTAGATAAATTACTTCAAATGAGAACTAGGAAAACGATAATTTCTTGGGAAAATTATACATGTGACTGTCTTATTAACGAATTACGACAGTTCAACTTCACTGGCATTGAAAACTTGAGTATCGAAAATAAAGCTACCTTGCTTCATAATACCCTGTCAAATGCAATGGCCACACTGACATACTCCAAGGAAGTCAGTGTTACGCTTATGACCAAGTGGTATGACTTTGAACTTTCAAATTTGAATAAGCCTAAACTAGATCTTTACAAAGTCGCTATAACAACTGGGGAATGGAATGAATATATCGCTATAAAACGTATATATAAACGGCTAATTTGGATTAAAAAATCGAAGTATATGCAACACAAAATCGATTGTAATGTTGCTGACAGCAAGGCCATGTGGAAAACTTAAAGAATGGCATTAAAAAAATAATAATAAACGGCCAACTTTATAATCAGGAAAGTGCAATAGCGCAGTCTTTAAATTATTACTTTATTGATAGTATATTGGAGATCAGCCTACATATCACGGTTATTTCAGTTAGTTATGATAGAATTCTAGGTGTGCAAAATGGCACCAATGTTTTTATGTTTCAATAAGTTTCTACAACTGACGTACTTGAAATAGTAAGTAGGTTCAAAAAGAAAACTGGAGGGAAAAAGCTCATTTCAGAGGGCGTTATTAAAGACTCCATAACCTAAGCAGGGTTTTTTCATGCTCAAATTGTTAGCGAAAGCTTAGATACAGGTATAGTTCCTAATTTATCAAAATTTTCCGTAGTTGTGCTCATAGAAAAGGTTAAAAATACCATTAGAGCGGATGAGATCAGACCAATTAATACGTTACAATTAGGGCTGAGACTATCCGCATATTCGACTATTCGGATATCCATACGGATATCCGTTGACACAGATAAAATGCGGACGGCATGGATATCCGGTTAATATTCGTTTGTTAAACTATCCGGATATCCGGATTTGTGAAGACCGGTTAATAACCGTACTTTTGGATATCCAGTGAAAGCAACAAACAGATGTACCATATATGTTTATTTAACATTAATAACAATAAATTCGTGGGGCCTTTTAATCAATTAACAGCGTTTTTTCACAATATAAAAAAATGGCACTGTTCTTATTTTCACTTCTTTGTAAAATCGTAGCTTTTTAATTTTTGACGTTAATTTAATAATCTATAAACATATTTTGTGAATAATTTTTCGATGTTTGCTTCGTTCAATTCTGATATGCAGATATTCAACTTTTATATTCCAGTATCTGGACATACGGATATCCGGATTTTCCGTTTACGTATCCGGATAGCCGAACAGCGGATATCCGGCTTTCCCAGTTATGAATACGGATATCCGGATAGCCGGATTTTCTGCTTAGCTATGCGGTTATTCGAATATCCGGTTTATCTGGATAGTTGAAAAATCCGGATGCAGTTCACAGCCCTAGTTACAATGTGAAGAGAAAATTCTAGAAACGGTGGTAAAAAACTAGCTTGCAAAATACTTAGAAGATAAAGAAATTATTATCCCACGACAATATGGCTTCCGAAGGAAACATTCCTGCGAAAGTGCTTAGAATTTAGTTATAGCGCACTGGAAAGAAGCCACAAGCAGGAATAAATATATAATAGCTGTATTTTTGGATTTAATACGTGCATTTGAGACGATAGGCCAAAAGCTACTAATACTCAAGTAAGAAAGGCTAAGTTCGTGTGTAACCGAACATTACATACTCAGCTGAGAGCTTTGGAGACAAAATTCTCTTTTTCATAGATTTATACAAATGGTAATACTAAAAAGTGGAGCAACTTGCCTTTGCTATTTTTCTTCAGCTATCAATTCGTTTTATTTGAATATTTTTTTTAAATATGAAAATTTCCTTAAATTTGAACGCATTTGTTTATCATTTTCTTTTAATTAACCTTGAAATATTTTCGAAGAGCTCCTAATTATGAGTCCGAAATTGTAGACCCAGGGTGACGTTTTTTGGAACGATTTTCCTTTATTCTAAGTGAAATAAGCGAAAATCACCATGTAGGAAAATGAACTTAGGGTATCCCTGGCATGTGTTTGTATGACATGGGTATCAAATGAAAGGTATTAAAGAGTATTTTAGTTCTACAAGTAGACTACTTTTCGAGATATCGCCATAAAGGTGGGCCAGGGGTGACTCTATAATGTGTTTGTTCGGCATGGGTATTAAATTAAAGGTATTAATGAGGGTTTAAAAAGGAGTGTCCCTATATTTGAAGGCGTTTTCGAGATATCGAACAAAATGTGGATCTGGGTGACCCAGATCATCATCTGTCGGGTACCACTAATTTATTTATATATGTAATACCACGAACAGAATTCCTGAAATGATTCCAAGGGCTTTTGATTTCACCTTGCAGAACCTTTTCATTTTCTTCTGTTTCGATTATACCTTGTAAATCTCTGCAAAGCGTTTTCCCACCGGGAGTTGGATTTGAACCCGCACTCGTACGATGGTTGAAGTGTTAAAAACGCATTCAGTCACGTCACTTAATCCCAATTGCCTTCCTTGCATATTTTATTCTTTTGTACAGTACATATTTTGTATGTAATCATGTTTTAAAGATATGCTTTTTGTTGGCGGTTTCACTGAAGCTGGTATTGTTGCTTTTGTTCAATTTAGAAAACTACAAATTATTAACCAATTTTGTCTATTTGTATGAATTAAGCGGGGGTTGCTCTCATTGCTTTAAATGTGTAAAAACTGTTGTTTGAAGGAATTTTTAATTTATAATTTATTTAATAATTTGGGACAAATTTAAACAACGTGACATCAGGACGGACAAGGCGACAGCTGGTGCGATTATACCTTGTAAATCTCTTCAAAACCTTTTCTCCCGGGAGTAGGATTTAAACCCGCACTCCTACGGTGGTTGAAGTGTTACAAACGCATTCAGCCGCGCCATGCCTTAGTTGTTGCAAACTTTATTCCAATTGGCGGGTTCAAATCCCACTCGCTGGAGAAAAGGCTTTGAAGGGATTTACAAGGTATAGTCGAAACAGCTGTCGCCTTGTCCGTCCTGAATTCACGTTGTATAATTTTTCACAAATTATTAACTGAACCACATTTTATTTACTGCCCGAATATATTTTTCTTATTGCGAGATAGTCAGATATACAAGCTACAAAAGCAACAGAACCGAGCTATGAGATTCATTATCAAAAAGCGCTGGGACACTCCTATCAGAGACATGCTTCCTGCCCTAAATTGGCTAAGCATTAGACAGCAACTTTTTTATTTTACTATGAAATTTATTAAGAACATAATATACGGTAGTATGCCTGCGTACTTAAAGAGTAACATTGTGAGCGCTGCTTTGATTCTTAAAGTCTATTTTTTGATCGCAATATTAGTAAGTTGTACTCAAATAGAATGGCTTTAAAGTAAGTTTCTTTGAGGACAACAATTGTTAACATTTGGAATATTTGGTTTCACAAATTCCTACTAGGGTTAAAGTTAAAAGAAATTAGTTCAGTGACAACACCTGTGGTAATTTGTCTAACTGCGGGCATTATGGGTTTACGAAAGTGAGAGAAAAGAAGTGATTTCCGCAAAAATGAGCTCTTGCTTTCTGGCAGGAGATCTTGAAGTGTAAAGTTGTACTTTTAAATCGTTTAGAGTGGTGCATGGTTACCGATACAAAAATGTGGTGCAAGTGTTAAATAGTGAATATGATTAATAAAAATCAAACTCTATAATTGATAAAAATCAAAAGGAATGAGGAAATATTGATACATCCTGCGAACACAAGAGGAGCAAGACCGGCGAATCCGGATCAGTTTGAGGACTCACTGCAGACTGGCCATTAATTTAGGTAGTCGATATCTTTCCATCCAGCTATATTCAAATTCTCGACAGCTATTTATCACCCAAATATAGTTAATGCTGGCAAGCTATGCTTGTATTTATTACGTGTGCCACCAACTGGCTTCTATAATCCTAAATACATTAGCATCGATCTTGCTGTCCATAAAGTCCCTATTAGCCTCTCCTAATCCAGATGACCCATTAAATAGTGAAAAGCTCAGCTCTCCAAAACGAAGCAGAAACGACTTTCAATAAGGGTCGTTAATATGAGTGAAAATGAAAATAAAACTGTTGATAACAACGAAAATGCAAAATCGTCGGAAGCCACAGCTAATGCAGCAGGTGTTATATCAAAAAGTCCAAATGTAAAACGTATTAAAACCATCGCTAACTACAGCGAAATATTAAAGAAAGTTTAATGTCTTCATTCTTTAAAGTAAACATAAATATGTGCTGTAAAATTAGTTTGAGAATCTAACTACTTAATGTTAAAGTAAATTTCTTAAAACTAGTGAATTCTGTGAAACATAAAAATAGAAATACTTTACAATTATTAAAAATAGTTTCCCGAACTAGATTGTCATAAATTTAATTGCATTACAAAAAAAAAACTCAGTTACTTAAAGTTTAAGCGAGTATACCTTTAATATATTAAAACTGTTTAAAATTGCATTCAAGTTATTTTAGAAGAAAATGAATTGCAAATATTTTTCTACAGGCTAATGTGGAATATACATACATACGTTTGTATGTAAATTTTAATGTATTACTTACATAGGTAAATCAATTATAAACTAAGTTAAAACTAGAGAGAAGAAATTAGTTCACTACAGAAGAAGAGGAAGAAGGAAAACTAAGAGGAAGATAAATAATTTGAAAATGATACATAAAGATTATTATGTACTGCTAATAAATTAATATGCCACCTCACAATTCATTTCAGTTAAGAAAAAGTATGTTGTATTGGTTTCCATTTTGTTTAAATAACCTCAGATAACCAAGATTTTTGATTTAAAAGCAAATTAAAATTTCAGAAAAATTTTTTTTTTGTTTTTCCAAGGGTTAAGTTATACAAATTGCCTCTTATTTCCTTATAATATGCAACTTCATATACATACCTACATATTATACCAACACGGAACTGAGATTCCAATTAGAATCGTAATGTAGAGAGAGAGAGGGAAAAATTACTTAAATTTTCGGCTACCAACTCAACTCACGGGCGCCTGCTGACAACGTTGGAGTAAGATGTAAGTGCTCTTAAATTGTTTCTCTTATAATTTATAACCTCTGAACGTTTATATATATATATAAGTTAAACTTTTACAAATTGGAAATTTAAAAAAAAATATATTTTTTACACGGGAGACGTGCTCCTTTATTGAATGCAAACTTATATCTGACTTTACACAATAATAATTCTTACAATCTAACCTACGTCTGCCTTACCGCTATGAAAGTGAAAACTGCTGATCACGCGCTTCCCACAGGTGAGTTTGTTTATTTTTAATTTGGTTTCCATTTACCGCTTACTGTTCACACGGTTTGCTTTGTATGTGTTGCGGCTTCAGCAATTTTGTCAGTTTGTTATGTCTGGAGTATTATGTGTCTGAATATTTGTTTTTTTTATATTATATAAATATGTGCCGTGGTAACAAAGCCGGTATGATGATTCTGTGAGGCTATTCTCTTTTGTATTGTTGATGTTTAGCTGTTTTAACATTTCTAGAGAAAGTATTTCTTCGTTTCTGTTTGATAGTGATATTGGTTGGAGTATCGCAGGTAGGGGCTTGTTTGTTGATTTTTCCGCATTGAAAAATTTCTTCCCATTAATTTGGATTGTAGCATTATTAAAGTGAATGACAAAGGTTCCGTTTAGAGTTGTAGAATCTTCGTTTATTAGGACATAGCCTCTGAAGTCGTTTAGGAATATAACTCCAGGTGACAGCTCCTCAAAGTCTGGAATGTGCTGACTGTTTGTGACGGTGCAGTTTGGCAAACGGCTCGTTAAAAGATTACTAATACAATAATCATTACTTAAATCTAGCAAATCGTCTTTAGAGCATATTTGTAGTGCGTTATATTGTTTACAATTTCTTTTTATTCCATACATAGTTTTTTCGCAGCTAAGGATTGAATTGAAATTTATTTTGTTAATTTTATTGTCTTTCTTTACTGCTCTGATATCGATAGTTTGGCAAATTTGATTCTCTGTTGTTGGTAAACTTATAATATAGATGATTGTCTTGCCATTGGTCGCTATTTTAATTTCGGAAAATTCTGGCGCTTCGTCTAAATTTACGAATGGGATATTATCCTTGTCAAAGATTTTTTTAGCAATATCAATTTCTTCGGTCGACAAAATATATGAATTTACTATATTGGCCTTTGCCCAATGTATCGCGTAAGCGATGTTCACGAACTTCCTCTTTCATAATTTCTAACTTTTATTTTAATTCTAAAAATGCCTCTATTTCTTTACTCTTGTCGTTTTGCATGTGCTTCATAATATGGTTTGTAATATTTGTAATTTCATTAACTTTTTCTACTGTAAGTTTATTAATGAGGACTTGATTGTTATTGTTTTCTAAAACGTTATTTACTTTGTTCAGAACTATTTCATGGTCCTCATGGTGTGGACTTCCCGCAATCTATTTCCATGCACTGCCCAAAAAATTGAGTGAACTTTTTGATCTTTTTTCTATCCTTAGATTATTAATTTGGGCCTTCACTTGGGATATTAGGAGGGATATAAAAGGGTAATTCGGATTTCTGTAGAATTATTCTGCTTTTGTCGTTGTTTCTATATGTTCCAGAATTTCTGTATATTTGTCGATGTTTATTTCGTGTATAATCCTAACTTGTCCTGTCTGTAGTCTGGCAGCTCCTTTTTCTATTGTGATTAATTGGGAGTTCGAATAGTCTAATATCTGTACCTCTGCGAGGCATAGTGGTAAAAAGAATCTGATAAAAGAAAATTTTATTGTAGTAGTTAATTCCGTATCCTACTTTTATGGACGATTTGTCCTCTCTCGGTCACTACCGTGCTGTTCCTGTCTTCTTTAACTATTTCCCTACTATATAATTTGCTTAGTTTTGTTCCTAACCTCCTATTTTTTTTTACAAATATGACTTGTCCTGGCAAGTAGGATTTGAGCGTTTGTTTACCTTTATTATGGAATTCAATATCCTTATTTTGTTTTTGTGTTAACTTTTGCAAATTCTCGTATCTAGTTTTTTCTATGTCTTCGGGCGTGAAGTTCATATTTCTTCCGAAGAATATGTCGACCGGTCTTTTCTGTGTAACTGAGTGAATGGTATGATTGTACTCGGATACTGCTCTTTCTAAAAGTTCCTCAAAGTTTCGATGTCCCCCATTATCTTTTACACAGCGCATTATCTCACTTAGGAGTGGAATCTTTCCACTAGGCCGTTAGCCTGGCTTTTATATGGGGGAGTAGTATAAACTTCGATGCCTAATTCGTCTTTCATCATAAACTTCATTGAAATGGAATTTAACGATGGTTCATTATCGATCACTATTATCTTCGGGACGCCGAAGGAAAATATTATATACCTTAAGGGTCTCCTTACATCCTCTATGGCCCTACTATTTAGCATTCTTGTTACTGCATATTTCGAGAACTTATCCAGTGCAGTCATAACTCTCTTCCCTTCGGTTAGAAAGATGTCTATATTGACTGTGTGTCCTGGGAAGGTTGGCAATGGGGTTGCTGCTATTTTTGGGTTGTTAGGGTGCCTTTCATACTTGCTTTCTTTACATACCGTGCAGTTTGTTATCAGTCGCTTGATTTTGTTCATCATCCCGGGAAAATAACTCTTCTCTATGATCTGTATTTTATTTTCGGTCGCGTTCCTATGTGCTCTTAGATGTTCTTTCAAAATAATATTTTCCTGCTCTTGTTCGTTAGTTATGTCCTCCACCAACTTCTGGGTGTACCTGCATTTATAGTTGCTGAAGTGTTGTGGATAGACGTTTTGTATTATACCCATAGTCCTCTCGTCGGTGTGGATTCCGTTGATTACGGATGGGTTTAGGTATCTTTTGAAGAAATCTATAATCTTTTGCTCGTCGAAAAATGGTTCATTAACTGTATGCGGTGTACAGTTGGGCAGATTATTTTGAATTGGTAAGATGGCGTTTCTGAATGCTCGAGAAAAATTTGGTTTTTGAACACGTTAATCGGTACCTCCGTGCAGGGTATTAGGTTGTGTCCTGAACTCTCATCACTATGGGTAGTGGGTGTAAGCGAATTTATTTGGGCGGGTATTCTTGATAGCGTATCTGCGACTACATTCGATTTACCGGGCTTGTAGATAAGCTCATAGTTATGTTCTTCCAAGATGGCTTTCCATCTTTTCATCTTACTGTTCGTATTTTTGTGGCTCAGGGCATACGTAAGAGGTTGGTGGTCGGTCAATATCTTAATTTTCTTAGAGCCGTATATATAACTGCGCAAATAATCAAGAGACCAGATTATGGCGAGCATCTCCTTTTCATTGGCGGCATAGTTCTCTTCTGTCTTGCTCAAAGTTCTTGAAATATAGGTGATGGGCTTTCCATCTTGTGAAAGGACGGCTCCTATTGCAAAATGGGAGGCGTCAGTGGTTAATTCGAAATCTTTCTCAAAGTTCGGGTGAGCGAGGACAATATCCCTTGATATTAGTGAATTTTTTAATTTGTTAAATGCATTTAAAGCTTCTTTGTCGAGTTTTATTTCGATCTTCCTAGACTGATTTTTTGAAACATTCCCGGCTTCTCCTCGAAGGAGTGCAGTTAAGGGTTTGGCTAATTTGGAGTAGTCCCTAATAAAACGACGGTAGTAGCCTGACATACCTAGAAATGATCTTAGTTCTTTCAGGTTCTTTGGCACTGGGAACTGTGCTACGACCTCTACATTCTTGGGATTGGTTTTAATGCCATCGGGAGTGACGACGTATCCTAGGAATTCAACTTCCTGTTTTGCGAACTCGCATTTGTCTAGTTGTATCTTCATGTTCGCTTCTTCTAATGTTTGAAATACTAATTTAATATTCCTTAAGTGTTCCTCTTCGGTTTTACCGAATATTATAACGTCATCAATATAGACGTAGCATCTAATTCCTATGTGCTGGCGAAGTATGTCATCTAATGCTCTTTCGAACGTAGAAGGGGCATTTTTAAGCCCGAAAGGTAATCGGAGAAATTCGTATTTTCCGTTATTCACGGAAAATGCCGTTTTCTCTATATCAGATTCACGAAGGGGTATTTGATGGAAACTGCTCTTAAGATCTATAACGGTAAATATTTTATTGTTTCCGAGGTTGGCCAGGACCTCGTTAATTTCGGGTATTGGATATTTGTCTGGGATAGTTACGGCGTTAATTTTCCGGTAGCCGATGACCATTCGATATTTTTTTTCGCCTGAACCGTCGGTTTTCTTGTTGACTATCCAGACCGGGGAGTTGTAAGGAGATTTAGATCTCCTTATTATTCCATTAGCAAGAATTTCTTCGACTTGACGTTCTATTTCTAGATTGGGGTGTCTGTCGTTGTTCTAATTTCGCCTTTGACCAGCGTAGTATACGTCAGTTTTTCGTCTGGGTCCGAAAATATATTTGGGCATTTTGCTATTACGTCCTTGATTTTATCTTTTTGTTCTTCATAAAGATGGGGAACCCTTATTACCGCGTTATTAACTTCTTCGGATATTCGTTGTTTTAGAGGTATGATTGTATTCGTAAATATGGTCATAATATTTTTATCGGTATGGATGGTGGCTTTTAATTGTTTTAATGTGTCATTACCGATAATCCCGTGAAATGATTTTAATGACGGAAGTATAAAAAATTTTATTTTTCCTACCTCTGGTCCTAGAATGTCTATGAAAGTGTGGTATTAAATTTCGATATCACCAGCTACCGACTTTACCTTAACTTCGTTTGGAATTGGGTTCCTAATTCTTGTAGATTGTATATAATTTTTGTTAGACCCGGTGTCTATCAGAAAGTCTAGTGCGTCTCCACTTCTAGATACGAATTCGTAATAAGGAAGTGGAGACGGGGTTAATCTAAAAATGAATGGTGTCGAGGTTGTAGCATTCCTGTTCGCAATTCTCCATTCCATTTTGCCTCATTACATTATCATCTGATTTTGGAAATTGGTTCGACGTTCCGTATCTATTGGGGTTTGTGTTCCCCCCGTATATGTGGTCAGGATTTTCATATACTTGTTGCTCATTTGGATTCGCTGATCCCGTATCAACATTGAAGTTCCTTTGAATCTTATTGGGTTGATGCATATGTTGAGATGAGAGGGGACGCTTCTGTGCGTAATTATTATGATTGTTATTTGGCGTGTTTTGGTAATTTACCTGTCTTGAGTCGATAGAATGATCTACGTCCATAGGGACAGGTGGTATAGGGGGTAAATTAGGCCTATTCGTATTAGGATGATTCGCTTGATTGTTATAACCGAATTGATTCATACGGAATCCTTGGTTGTTTTGAGGGTAATTGTAGTTATTAGGCGACGTAAACGGTTGTTGTTGACGATACGTTTGTGGTTGATACCTATTCGGTTGTCGATTAAATGTTTGTGATGTTGGTATAAAATTAGTTCTAGGTGTCGTAGAATATGTCAATTCGGGATAAAATGGTCTATTGTTATTATAATTTGCGCTTTGTCGAGGAGGTCGGGGTGGTGCGTAGTTAAATGTTTTGTTCATGCTATGTGCATGATTCATACGAAATGCCATATTGTCAAGTTTCTGGCACAGGTGTAATGCCTGTGGCAGTGTGGCTGGTTCGCGGATGCTAAGGAGACGAGGAAGGTCTCCGTTAAGTCCGCGAACGAAGGTATCGTGGGCTTTATCTCTGTACGAATTTGTCATGGTTCTAACTGATTCCTCTCCTAAGTCTAGGCAGGATATCTTGTCTAGGATAAGGGACAGATGTTGGTAAACTTTTTGGTAAAACGTCGGGATGTCGTCGTTTCTTTGGGTCAGAGTTGTCATTTGGTACTCGAGAGTACCAATGTCTCTTTTATCTGAATAATGCATCATAAGGCATTTCCTAATTTTTGCCCAATCGAGCGGTGTGCTATACGATTCTAGCGCAGTGTCGGCGTCGCCGACAATTTTGTGCCTAACTGTATGGAGTATAGAAAAGTACTTTGGTGTATCCCTCAATCCTTCGTAAACCTTAAATATTCTGTCGACGCTTTTCCGCCAGGAGTTAAATTCTCCTGAACGTCCCGAGAACTCGCGTAGGCATTTGACCATATCTGGTATTTTGTCTAATTCATTAATGTACGCTCACTGTCACGTTATGGTCGGATTGATGAAAATCATTTATTGGTGGAGTTTTAATTCTCTCCATCACTTCTTTAACGATTGTCTCTACTAATGAGGAATTAGAGGTATAGGGGGTTTCTTGTTGTGGGGGATTTCCATGCTGGGAAGACCCATATTCTAACCTGAGTTGATTCAGTTGATTAACCAATTCTTCCGCGGTATCCGGCATTTTTCTCAACAGAGCAATTAGATTTCCTTAAAATTTTTAATTTTTATTAATTTTAATTAATTTTTACTAAGCCGCTTTTGATCCGTTTTTTTTTTCTAAAAAAATCTTTACCTTTCTAAAACTTGCGAGAATAGTTCTTTAAATTTCATTTTTTGTTTCCTTTTTTCTAATATTTCTTATTATTCTTCTTCTTAAATTTTTTATACGAATTTTTCTTTTCTTTCCTTTTGTAGTTTCCTTTTTTCTGAAAAAAAATCTTTTCCTTTCAAAAATTTGCACAGCCAATTCTTGAAATTTCACTTATTACTTTTGCTTTTGCTTCTCTTTTCTTTTTTTTCTAAGATTTATTATTATTTTTCTTTATAAACTTTTTGTCTGAATTTTTCCTTTTCACAGTTGTATCTTCGATAGTAATTTGTTTTCTTCGCAATTTCTTTTACATAAAAACGATTTCACTTTTTGTTACTTTTTGCTTTCTTACATAGCTAAATCTTACATAAAAAACATTGGTCCAGCGAAGGTCCTTGGGTTGATGAGTGGTTCGAATTTATCCTGTTTCCTTTCCGGTACTGATGGTTCTAGCCGCTACTTTTATCTAGGTCCTTGTAAAGTGTATGCCGCATTTAGTTTACACACGCGTAGCCGTACTTTTTGTTTTTCGGGCTAATACTACTTTCGCACACTGGTCCCTGCTCGGGTGCCAGTTAAACTTTTACAAATTGGAAATTCTAAAAAAATATATTTTTTACACGGGAGACGTGCTCCTTTATTGAATGCAAACTTATATCTGACTTTACACAATAATAATTCTTACAATCTAGCCTACGTTTGCCTTACCGCGATGAAAGTGAAAACTGCTAATGACGCGCTTCCCACAGGTGAGTTTGTTTATTTTTAATTTGGTTTCCATTTACCGCTTACTGTTCACACGGTTTGCTTTGTATGTGTTGCGGCTTCAGCAATTTTGCCAGTTTGTTATGTCTGGAGTATTATGTGTCTGAATATTTGTTTTTTTTATATTATATAAATATGTGCCGTGGTAACATATATACTAGCAGACCCGTCAGACGTTGTTCTGCCCTAAATTAGGTCTATCTCCATACATTTTAATAAGCTTTTTCCGTCTAGCTCTGCCCCCCTCTGCGGTATAAAAATTACTCTGTACTAAAGCACTCATCAACAGCTTCAATTTGATACCCATAATGTAAAAACACATCCTAGTGTTACCCTGATGCACGTTTTGGCCTATATCTCGATACCCTTCACAAATAGGTATGAAAACTACCCTATAATAAAGCACTCATCAACAGCTTTCATTTGTTATCCATATTATATAAACACTTTCTAGGGGTACCCGGGCCCACGTTTTGGCCTCAATCTCGAGACCGTAGTCACCAATAGGTATGAAAACTACCCTGTACTAAAGCACACATCAACAGCTTTCATTCGTTATCCATAAACACATTCTACCGGGTCCACGTTTTCGCTTATATCTCGAGACCCTAGTTACCCGAGGGTACGAAAAATTCCCCGTTTCAAAGTACTCACTCGATACGCATATTGTACAACCATATCCCAGGATTACCCTCGTCCACGGTTTGATCTCAAGACCCTATCCAGAACGGGATAAAAATTAGCCTATGCCTGTCTCCTGGTTCTAGCTACCTCTGAACCAGCCAAATATGTTCATCCGTTACTTCCTCTTCAATCAATCTTTTTCTATTAAAAAAAGCGCATCAAAATCCGTTGCGTATTTTTAAAGGTTTAAGCATTCAAAGGGACATAGGGACAGAAAAAGCGACTTTGTTTTATACTATGTATTGATGTACATCCATATATAACTTTAAACCTACGCCGGAAGTTAAATAACGCAGCGAATGCTATATATGTACGTATGTATGTGCCGCATCAAGCCTCACTCAAAAACAATTAGCGCGGACAGTTCACAGCGAACAAACACACATACGCATTTTTTAATAAAAATGTTACTTTTGTTTAAACAATTTGGCTGATATAAGAAAGGAATCAAGTATTTTTTTCGATGCAGATCGAAGGTAAATATTTCAAAGTTTTACTGAAAAGTAGAATTTTTGAAATGCATCCATCCGTTTATGAGTTATAGCTGTGTAAACAAAAATGTTATGATTTTTTGCTACATTTTGGCAATTTTCCACGCCCCCAAAATATATATCATCAAATTATATTAACTGTACCATCTCACGTAGCTAAGGTTTCAAATGCAAAAAAACGTGTTAAAATCGGAGTGTTCTGTGTGAAGTTATGTGCATACATGGCATTTAGCGATTTTACTTTATAAGATTTATAGAAGATATATATCCATATATATATATATATGTGTGTGTATGTAATTTTTTAGGAGATGGAAAGTAATATGAAAACGAAATGCATATTTGCGCATATTATTGGAGTGATCATGTTACTCTATTTCAGTTTTACATAATTTTCCATATTTATGGTTTACTTGAGAGTTATTGTGGTTGCCACAGTGAAATTTTAATTCAACTTATTAAAAATGTTTCGATTCTAAATAGAATCCTTTTGTTTGAAATTTTCCTTCTTAACCTCGTTATTAACCTTATAAATGTATATTACGGGTAATTCGTAATTGAATTTGAAGTGTGTTTAGCATTAGGGATGTTCTTAAACGCAAATTATAGATTCATTTCAATTGGAACATTTTGTTTTTCCTTGTTTCAAATTTCTTCTTTAATCTTTTAATCAATAAGGTATGTGTATATAGGCAATTTCCATTGTATGATATAGATTAAACTGAAATTTAAAGATATGAAATTTCAAGCTATGAAAATTATAGTAAGTTTATGAATTATTTGCAAAATAAGTTTAAACTCTAAATTAATAAATCAATAAATATTTAATCGATTTGTGAATTTAAAAATGAATAGGTGCAAATTTTTTATTTAAAAAAGGAATGTGAGGTAAGGTAAGCTTTCGTGCGTTATGGTCATGGTTGGGTTTTGGGATTTTTTTTTGCTTGTTGCAAGTTGCCTCTCAATGGTTGGGTGGGAGGAGAGAAGAGAAGCGTTTTTATTGCTTCTGCGGTTAAGTTGGTGCATTTCCAAATTTTCTTTATGTCCATCAGTCCGTTAATACTGGGGAGTTTTTTTTTTTTTTTGGGTTAAAGATTTCTTTGTGGATTTTCTGGTTCAAGTTAATTTTATATGTGCGTGAATTTTTTTTTGTGAAATGGGTAAAAGCTTGTACATTAGTGGCAAGAAGAACCGCCCCAATCCGGCGAGCTTAGACCTGGCTAATACTAGCATGCACGCTTCGCCGCGTACAAGGCCTCGTCAGAGGTGATCCGTACTTGTTGTATGATCATTTTATTCATAAATATTCAACACAACATCAAATATATAAAAGATATGCATTCTGTAAATACTCGAGGCAAAAATAACTTCAACTTACCTGCTTATAAAACCGAAGCAGACAAATGTAACTTGTATTATAAGGGATTAAAATGATGTAACGGGCTACCTAATTATATCAAATCATGTAATGCTAGTAGATTCAAAAACAAAATTGTATATTCATTGTAAAAACGCTACTATTTTAGTACTGTTTAGGGAGGCTTCCATAGCATCAATACAAATCTATACCTGCTAAGTATTCTGATATGAAGCGCCTATTCTCTTTTAAGCTCTCGCGCGCATACAATAAAAGTCGCTGAAGCACATACTACAACGCATCACTCGATCATATCAGTGCATCGCCGTTCGGATGTTGGCCTCGCGCTTTACGAACATGCGTAAGAGTCGCCGAAGCACACACTGTAACGCATCACTCGACCATATCAGTGAATCGCCGTTCGAATGTTATATATGTATAATATAAATGTATAAGATAAATAAAAAATTACTTAAGCAAAACGTTTTTCTATGGTAATAAAACATTTTTCAAAACCCGCCACCATCATTAAATACTCAGTCGAGTCCTCTACATTTGACTTAAAAATAACCAAATGGGGAATGCTTGATTTGGAATAAATGGCTACGCCCCCTCCTCTATCACCAGATCTTCTATCGCTCCTAGTCACTCTGTAACCATGCTATGAACCTACGTTATCTGCAATATCCTCTCTAAACTATGTCTCAGCCACACATAAAATATCCATATTTGAATTATCTAAGATGTGGTCCATACAGCCAAGTTTATGGTACTTAAGCTCAGTGCATTTATGTGACGGAGCTGTAAGCCCAGGTAGCTTGTAGCTAACAACATTTGAAACAAGCCATAACATTCACTGTAGTGGTGAAGCCTTTCCACCAAAAAGTGACATAAGGGGTTGTAAGCAATAGTAATACTAGTTTCACTACTGATAGGTAGAAAATCCTCAAGAAAAGGTAAATAAAGTGCATCATGAATCTCATAATAATGCCTTATTTACACTACAGATTTGTCCATGAGAAGAGTATGTATAGGAAATTCTTACGTTCATATTTATCACGACACACTACAAAATTTGCTTTCCGTTTATGAAACACAACGTTTGTACGTTTTATACATGATTACATACAAAGTATGTACAGTGCCAAAGAATAATATATGCAAGGAAGGCAATTGAGATAAAGTTTACAACAACTAAGGCATGTCCTGGGCCGCAGAGAGCCAAGCCGGGCCCCTGGGACAGTTCGCGTTTACGGGCCTCCCTAAAAAATAAACTCAATCCAGTAAAAAAAATAACATAATATACATAAATTTTTCAACTCACATTGTCAGTTTTATTTCATATAAAATAAGATTTACTGGAGCACTTACATAAATGAAATGTTAGATTTCATTGTTTGATTTACTTACATTAACTTTTTCTAAATATGTACATTTTAAGAGCTTGAATCAGCCAAGGAAAACCTTCCGTGCTTTTTAGTCTGCAAATATGAAAATTACCGATTCAAAACTAATGCTGCGAGCAAGGCTGGACTCCAACACCAATGTTCCAAGGCTTGTCAACCGATTTAGGCTCATAGTAGAACGTAAAAAATTTTTCACGCGAGACAATAGACTAAAAGAACGCTCCCCTTCAGCCACACTGACTGGAAGTGTGCAAATTATTCTTAATGCTATGCAGAAGTTCGGAAATAATACTTCCATCCTCAAATCATGAAATTTGTTCAGAAGTTGAAATGGTAGCAGCGAATCACATCCCAAATTTGTTAAGTGGATGGCTTTGAGATGAATGATTTCATCTATTAGATCCGTCGAAATATCAATACCATAAATCATGCCGAACGCCGCTGCCTTTTCTCTGAGCTCTTTTTCCGTCAGATCCTGGTACTTCCACAAAAAACTAAATTTAATAGCAATGTCATTTTCGGCTTCGAAACGTCTTGTCATGTTACCAAGTAAGCAGTCCAAAAGAAGGTAAAAAATGTGCTGTGTGTATTGAGTTTCGGAATCACACTCAGGTGATTCGCCAGGTAATTCATTGAACTGGCGTATCTTCCTTCTTTTCTCTGCGAAGGTATTCACAACTCCTATACTCCCTGCCAGAACCTTACATTCTTGAAGTATGATCGGCCATTGATCCCTGAACTTCTTCAACTCGTCAATCAGGCTACGTATATTTTCTGTTTCCACGTCCAGTGTGGCATTTCTAGCTTGCAGTACCAGATTTCGATGGTTGATTACCATCAACACTTTGAGTCAAATGGAGGCTAAGAGGATACACTCAAATTTCCCCATATATGCTTCAATACCTTTCAAATCAGTTACTGTTTCTGAACGCAGATTCAAAAGCGTGATTTCATCAATAGCTTTCAATATTTGGGAATGTGAGTTGCGAAAGATTTCACAATATCCACACGAGCAGACCATCGTGTTTGTGACATGCTGTGAAAGGAGCAATTAGGTTTTTCCTTAAGAATTTCCCATCTCTGAGGGCTTGCGCTAAAGATATTATAGAATTTCTGCATAATACCGAAAAACGTGATGACTTCTGAAAAAATTCAGCAGCTTGCACTCCACGTAATTGTAAACTATGACAAGCACAAGGTGCAAGTATTGCCAGGGAGTTATCTCTCAGGATATGACTCTGCGCTCCTTTGTAATGACCGCTCATATTACTGCCATTATCATACCCTTGCCCACGGCAGTCATAGCTGCGATAGCTTCTCCTGTTTTTGCATTACAATCGACAAACTCTAAGAACGGTTCTTGGATTTTCCATTTTCCGGAGTCCCTGTCTAATAAAACATGACGCAATATAAAAACAGTCTGCTCAATATGCGCCGAATCAGGGGTTGCATCCACTATTACTGTGTAATACTTGACGGTCTTTCAGCTGCTTCATTTCTAAGGTTTTCCGCTAAGAAAAAATCCACTGAACTTGCATTTCGAATTCTCATTTCATATTGGCGCCACTCTATATAGCAAGTTTTATGATTTTGACTATTTTCATGTTCAGGAATTTTGTCGTGTAACCTCTTCCAACCTTTTTCTTTAGAATAACCTGAAGAATTTGTCAAAGCTGATCGGGTATTTTGGGAAATTTTGCTGAAAAGCCGGCATGAAAAATAAAAAATCGGTTATTTTGCTGCACTCCAAACGAGCCAATCACGCTTTACCTTTTCTCCGTTTTTAAACGGTTTATTTAGCTTGACTTGACAGGCAGGCCGCAAGGCCGCATGCACGGCCGTTGTGAACGAATTGTGTAATTGAAATTTAAGTAACTTGCCGTTAAGCTACAAGCTCGAAACTTGGAATATAGTTCAGAACCCGATGACAATGCAATAATAAGAAAAAAATCGCCGCTAGGTGGCGCAAGGATCAAGATATTCGCAAAAATCCTATTTGTTGTCCAATTTGGCTCATGTTTGGAACACATAATACATGCAAGAATAGAAAGCGACCTATGAAAAAAATCGCCGCCAGGTGGCGCAAGGATCGAGATATTCACAAAAATCGTAGTTGTGGTCCGATTTGGTCCATATTTGGAACACATAATACATACATGAATAGAAAGCGACCTATGACGCCCGATTTGGCTCATATTTGGAACAAATATTGCATACAGTCCGGTAGAAGTGACATCAAAATATTTTGGAGTTGGAGGAGGGACAAGCATACGTGGCGCAGAGTCGAGTAACGTCTTTGGAAGGATTATGTATTGAAGACTTAGGTTGTAACAAATTGTCAGGAAAGAGTCCTTGTAATAATGAGTCACTAAATGAACTAAATAGAATGGGAAATAATAGGCAAATAAATAAAGACTAAAAACTTGAAAATAAAATAATTAAAAAAAAAATTTAGTTAAACGGTTTTATTGAAAACAATACTTACATGAAGTAATAATAATACGAAAAGCTAGAAAATAATTAGGTAGGTCCTAGGTACTAGTCATCACACTCCTTATCAATCTAGGGCGTTGATCAGACAATTAAATACATTTTTTTTTAATTATTATATTTTAGAGTAGTATGGAGTATGATTTGAAGGAAATGGCGGCCACTTAAGTCGTTGCGAAGTCGCAATAAAATGTGATTTTAGGTTAGTTTAAGCATTTTGGACAGATAGCGCTTATAAAATTGTGTCAAAAACGTTTATCTAACTTAAAATCACATTTTGTTTCGACTATGAATAAGCCCCATAGTATTTGATCGAATGCTTATGATTTTAGTTAAGTGATTTTCAATTTTAAAACAATTTTTTGTAGCAACAAAATATGTATGTATTTATGAAATCCTAGTTAGAGTACTGTCAATACTGCATTGCCTTGCCGGGCGCCCAAAAACCTTCCGGGTCCCAGGGCAATTGCCCTGGCTGCCCCCCCCCCCCCTCTCCCCGGCCATGGGCATGTCGGGGCTGATTGCGTTTGTAACATTTCAACCATCGTAGGAGTGCGGTTTCAAATTCCACTCCCGGGAGAAAAGGCTTTGAAGAGATTTACAAGGTATAATCGAAACAGCTGTCGCCTTGTCCGCCCTCATGTCGATTCTTCGCTCAGCCAAATGGCGCCAATTCGTCACACCAAGGGAGTTTGAATTGTTTTCCAGCTGGTCCTTCCATCGGAGTAGGGCCCGCCCTCTTGCTCTGCTTCCATAGGCTGGTTCGTTAGAAATACTTTCTTAGCGCCATATTTTATTCGCATAACGTGGCCTAGCTAGAGTAGCCGCTGTATTTTAATTTGCTGGGTTATGTTGATGTGTGCGTAAAGCTCGTACAACTCATCATTAAATGTTCTTCGGTACTCGCCATCGCCAACGCGTACAGGTCCATATATCTTCCGAAGAACTTTTCTCTCGAACACTCCCAGTGCCGCTTCATCTGATGTTTTAATATACACCATATAGAAGGACGGGTACGATATGTGAATTATAGAGCATGATTTTCGTTTCCTGAGAGGGGACTTTACTTTTCAATTGCCTACCTAGCCCAAAGTAGCGTTTATTGGCAATACTGATTCTTCGCTAGATTTCAGAGCTGATGTTGTTGTTAGGTTAATGCTGGTTTCCAAATAAATGAAGTATTTTACTATTTCGAAATTATGGCTGCCAACAGTAGCTTGGAGGGTGAGTTTCCTTCTTCACCTTAAAAATCAAATACTCTATACTTCCTTTAAAAATTCACAAAAGGCTTTATTTAATGATGTAACTCATATAGCTAATATAAACTAATCACTTTGATCTCTCTATCTCTGCAAATAGACCTTTTAATTTATGTAGTAAAATCACTCAAACTTTCACAATAATATTTCGCGACAATGGTATCGATAGCCGGACGGTGATTAGCGAACTAAAAACTTAAATCTTAAGCTCTAAGATTTTCAGCCTCCTGCGCAGCGAGGAAACGGTGCCTATTCATGTGTAAGTATGTATGTAAAAGGAATGTAAAAAGTTAAGTGCACGGTAATTACAATAAGCAAAAATTTATAAATTCTTTGTTTACAGGGTGGTTCACTAAGGTAAGTATTTTAACGCATTCGCAGGGTATTTCATTAGGTAAGTATTTTAGCAAAGGGTAAGTATTTTAAGCAAAGGTGAGTATTTTAATAAAGGGTAAGTGTAATAATATATTATAGTATTTTTAAATATATATATATATATATATGTGTAATTCATTGTTTGTGTAAATATGTATGTATGTAGGTGTGTTTATTAATTAATTATAATTCAATTAAATTGGAGCTCATGTCTCCAACACCAGCAATTGCATGCTTTTATAAAATATTATTCCAGAGCCGTTAAGTTCTGCAGCTAGGCTAATTTTCTCCAGCATCAAATTAAAGAAATCGCACGATAGGGGATCACCCTGTCTAAAACCTCGTTTAGTTTTGAACGTCTCGGAGAGGTCCTTCCCAATTCTGACTGATTCATTTTGCACAGCCGTATAAGTTTTGCGGGGAAACCAATTCAGACATAGCGGCATATAGGCAGTTCCTTTTCGTGCTGTCGCAGGCGGCTTTAAAATCGACGAGGAGGTGATGGTTAGGTTAGGTTGAACTGGCCGGCCATGAGGACCTCACATAGACTGAATGAGTCCGTAGTGTTACCAGAAGTTTGTTTTAACGACCAAACTGAAAACTCTTATCAAAAACCAGGACATATGTTATAAAATAACTCAGTCCTCTTGGCAAATACTAGAAGCTTCCTAGGATTAAGCCACTTGCTGCTTCTATGTCTGACAGCTGTATCACTTCTAATAGCTGGAGTCTTAGCCTGGCAAGCGCAGGGCACGAGCACAAAACGTGCTCGACATCTGCTATCGCTGACCAAGCCTAATTTAAAGGCATGTGGCGCCAGAAGGTAGTGTCCAGTCAGAATACCCGTCGTGAGTCTACAGTCCTCTCTTTTTAATGATAGAAGTAACTTTGTTAGTCTAAGGTTGTAAGAAATACACATTATCTTCGACACTTTACAGCCCCGTGCTTGAACCCACGCCTTTCACGCTTTGTCGATCAAGTGCATCTCTCGATTTCACTTAATCTCGTCCAGTCTAATTGGGACGTCTACGAAGTAAGCTTCGAGGGATGCGCCCTTTCTAACTAGTACATCCGATTTTTCATTCCCATCTATTCCCATATGCCCTGGGACCCAATATAGATGTATGCCTCTCCCTGTCCCGGTTCTCTCCAGAGGCTGCTTACACTCTAATGCGCATTTTGATGCTGAGCTATGCGAGATTATTGCCCTAATTGTTGCTTGACTGTCAATATAAAAGTTAAAACGGTTGCAGTTTAAGCTACTCTCTTGCAGGCTTTCTACTGCTTTGGTTACGGCTAATATTTCCGCTTGGAAAACGCTACAGTAATTTGGCAGCCGGTAGGATCTGTTTATTTCGGAATCAGCACAGTATACCGCAGACCCTACTACTGCCACGAGGTTGTTGTTGTTGCTGTAGCGATAAGGTTACTCCCCGAAGGCTTTGCGGAGTGTTATCGATGTGATGGTTCTTTGCCGGATACAGATCCGGTAAGCTCCGGTAACACAGCACCATTAAGGTGCTAGCCCGACCATCTCGGGAAAGATTTATATGGCCACATTAAACTTTCAGGCCATACCTCCCTCCCCACCCCCAAGTTCCATGAGGAGCTTGGAGTCGCCAGAGCCTCGTCTGTTAGTGAAACAGGATTCACCGCGGATAGGTGAGGTTGACAATTGGGTTTGGAGAAGCTATATATTGCGCTGGCAACCTGAAGGATTGCGCTTCACAGCCCCTTGAATCTGGTATTTTAGTCGCCTCTTACGACAGGCATACCTACCGCGGGTATATTCTGACCCCCTAACCCACTGGCGGTCCTTCCACGAGGTGATGTCTGTCGATTCTTTTTTCGCGGGGTTTTTGCAAGATTTGGCGCTTTGTTAATATTTGGTTCTGAAGCCGCACTGATAACGCCCACTTTGCCGATTCACGGAGGGCTTCAATCTTTCGCACAATACACTTGACCGGACCTTGTTATTGATAGCGATAGTTGGTGCAGTTTGCAGTAACCCCTTTCTGGTGAACTGGGCAAAGAACACATAGATTCCAATCGACGGACATACACTTCTTCGACCATTTTTTGCAAAGAATCTGATAAATATACCTTACCAACTCCTCGCCGCCGTATTTGAATAGCTCTGCAGGCAATCCATCAGCTCCCGTGGCCTTTTTGTTTTTTAATCTGGTTATTGCTATTCTGACTTCATCATAATCGGGGGGGGGGGGGGGGGGGGGGGGGGCATTTATTCCATCATCATAGATTGCGGGATCGGGTACGTCATCCCTGTGCGGTAAATCACTATCTCCATTTAGGAGAGAGTTCCCTCAATAATCTGAGTACTCTCTGGACATCGGTTACAAGGTCGCCATTTTCGTTCTTACAAGAGTTTAATAAAATTTTCGGGCGTTATTCCTGGTGGCTAGCAGCTCAAGCTCCTAGCATTCACGCCTTTCTTCCTTTGATTTTTATACCTTTCGTAAAAATGAAATTGTATATTAACATCGTCGCGAATCTCAAAATTGTAAGTCCTTAAAGGAAAATAGATAGACGCAAAAATAAGTATACCGAAATTATCAAGATGAAGAGCGGAGATGATTTAGCCATGTCCGTCTGTCTGTTTGTTTGCAAACTAGTCCCTCAGTTTTTGAGATATCTTGATAAAATAAGGGGAGCCGGTGTATTAAGGTGTCGAATTAAACATTTGTCGGAAGCGGCCGGATAGGACCACTATAGCATATATCCTCCATAGAACCGATTTTTCAGAAAAAGAGAATTTTTGTCATATCTTCCTCAATTTATCAGATTGAAGCTTCGAACTTCACCATATGCTTTAGATACAGTACACATATTATTGTTTGAAATAAAATAATAAAAAAAAAATTTTTAAGTTAAACGGTTTTAAGATCGCGGGTTTGAATCGAGCTCAAAGCCTAACAATAATTATTTTATCATTATTATTGTTATGATATATTTTTTCTTAATTGAATATCAATTGGCAAGAACCGAATAAAAGTAGAAATGATGAAGGCAAATAAACAGCCGCTGTGATAGCCAGGGCCGCAGAGAGCCAAGCCGGGCCCCTGGGACAGTTCGCGTTTACGGGCCCCCCTATAAAATAAACTCAATCCAGTAAAATAAATAACATAACATACATACATTTTTCAATTCACATTGCCAGTTTTATTTCATATAAAATAAGATTTATTGGAGCACTTACATAAATGAAATGTTAGATTTCATTGTTTGATTTGCTTACATTAAATATGTAAATTTTAAGAGCTTGAATCAGCCAAGGAAAACCTTCCGTGCTTTCTGGTCTGCGAATATGGAAATTACCGATTCAAAACTAGTGCTGCGAGCAAGGCCGGACTCCAACGCCAATTAATAACTTCAACAGTAACACTTTCCAAAACACACAACTTTTCAAGAGAGCCATTTTAAGATTTCAACATACACATTGTTTCTAGACATTAAAGTTTAAAGTTGAGTACTTATTATAATTTCTGGGCAGCAGGGTTATGCCTCGGCCATAAACACACTCTGTGTCCATATACAAAACAATACAAATTTGAGTATAACTTAAAGTTAGAAAAAAAAATTTCACTTTAAGCCTTTTGCTTCTAAACCCTTCATATATTGGGCGCGTAAAGCTAGAAATTAATTTTTACCTCAAGCCCCCAATTTTCAACAAATCATCAAGAATTTTTTACACAATATAGATCCTGATGATTTTTTTTGTATTTAACTGTAAAATCGTGTTTTTTGAGTTGTGACACTCTCGAAGTAAGTGAGTGATGCATTCATTTTTTCATTTCATTTATTTAATAGATTTTTACCTTTATTTTTATAAATCAGTGCTTAGTGTATGTCTTTAGAAAGCCCGTGAAAAATTACAACCGAAATAATATTCACAAATTAAAAAAAATTACCAATAATTACACCACTGACAAAAGAAATACGAAGCTTGCAACAATTATCGCGAAACTGACCTATGTAGGCTTATCCACGGCATACTCATATGTTTGCACAAATTTGCGCTTCGCAAAACAAGTCAAGTGTACAAATTTTTTCAAATTAACGCTCAAGTTTATTATCAGCCTGTATTTACAGATGTCGCTGGATTTTACAAAAATGAAAAAGCAATACGACCAAACCGATAGCGGCATAGTTATAGTCGAAATAAAATGTGATTTTAAGTTAGTTGACGCATTTTTGACAGATAGCGCTTAGAAATTGTGTCAAAAACGTTTATCTAACTTAAAATCACATTTTATTTCGGCTATCACTATGCCCCATAGTATTTGATTGGATGCTTATGATTTTAGTTTAGTGATTTTCAATTTTAAAACAATATTTTGTAGCAACAAAAGATGTATGCATCTTTGAAATCCTAGTTAGAGTACTGCCAATACTGCTTTGCTTTGCCGGGCCCCCAAAAACATTCCGGGCCCCTGGGCAATTGCCCTGGCTGCCCCCCCTCCCCTCCCCCTCTCTCCTGGCCCTGGTGATAGCTGAATGCTTATAGCAGCGGCGCCTAAACGTTGCCGATGAAGGAATTTAGCAGTTCCCGATATGGATCTGTACAACGAGCTTTGGCAGTGTTCTAAATTTTTTTTTTCTTCTATTCTAATTTAAAATTTTTTCAAATAAGAAAAAATATATCATAACAATAATAATGATAAAATAATTATTGTTAGGCCTTGAGCTCGATTCAAACTCGCGATCTTACAAATCAGTAGGCCGAAATAACAACAAAAATTGTTAAACGGTTTTATTGAAAACAATACTTACATGAAGTAATAATAATACTAAAATCTAGAAAATAATTAGGTAGGTCCTAGGTACTAGTCATCACACTCCTCATCAATCTAGGGTGTTGATTAGACAATTAAATAAAAGCGTTGAGCGCGTCAAATTTCTATAAATGTGAGGCGTATCATAACCTTATTAAGGGGCAGTTGATCTTATATATGACTATCAATAGGACTGTATGTAATATTTGTTCCAAATATGAGCCAAATCGGACCATAAATACGAGTATTTTTAATATATCAATCCTTGCGCCACCTGGCGGCAATTTTTTCATATGGGGCTTTCTATTAATGTGTGTATTATGTTTTCCAAATATCAGCCTAATCGGAGCACAAATACGATTGTTTTGAATATCTCGATACCTGCGCCACCTAGAAGCGGTTTTTTTCATAGGTCGCTTTCTATTCATGTACGTATTATGTGTTCCAAATATGAACCAAATCGGACCACAAATACGATTTTTTTTTAATATCTCGATCCTTGCGCCACCTAGCGGCGATTTTTTTCATAGGTCGGTTTCTATTCATGTGTGTATTATTTGTTCCAAATATGAACCAAATCGGGCCACAAATGTGATTTTATGAATTTTTCGATACATGTGCCACCTATCGGAGTTTTTTTCTTATTATTGCATTGTCGTCGACTTCTGAACTATATTGCAAGTTTCAAGCTTGTAGGTTATCAGGAAGTTACTTAAATTTCAATTACAAAATTCGTACCAGCCAGCCAGCCAGACTGTCAAGTCAAGCTAAATAAAACCGTTTAAAAATGGATGAGATCGGTCGTCTATAATGCATATGTCCCCCACAACCGATTGTTCAGATAAAAAGCTTTTCGTAATTACTGCACCATTTTACAGGTAGAGGCTTCAAATTTCACCGAGTGCTTACGTATAGAGTATAAACTGTTGTCTGAAAACATTTTATAGATCTGTGGTATATATAGTATATATCTCATACAACCGATTGTTCAGATAAGAAGCTTTTCGTAATTTCTGCTCCAGTTTAAAAGCAAGAAGCTTCATGTTTCACCGAATGCTTACGTATAGAGCATTAATTATTGTATGAAAAAATTGTATAGATCGGTGGTATCTATAGTATACTAGCAGACCCGGCAGAAGTTGTTCTGCCTTAAATTTGATCTATCTGCATACATTTTAATAAGCTTTTTCCGTCTAACTCTAGGACGTATTTAAATAGGTATGTGGGTATTATTAATTCATGTCTTTATTTCGGCTTCGCATGAATATTTATCAGTTTTGCCAGGTTGATGCGACTAAACCGAATATCATAATGAAAATTACTTTCAAGCCTTCAGCAACAGCTTACATTTGATATCCATATTACACACACATTCTAGGCTTAACCGGGTCCACGTTTTGGCCTATATCTCGAAACCCTAGTCACCCAGCGGTATAAAAATTACTCTGTACTAAGGCACACGATTCAAGCGAAGAAATCCGCGAAAGGGTTGACGGAGTCCAAAGGGCATTCTGAGGCAACACCGCAATACGACATACAGGTCGAAATATTTGAACAACCTTTTTTCGAGCGAATGTATTTCCAGAAGGCCTTTGGTCTTTCCTTCAACTCTTTTTCGTATCGAGAAATATATTGATTGTATAAAAACTTATCGAGTACATTACAATTTTTGCTGTTTTGAATATATTTATCCTTATGGAATACATCACTACAGGTTTTATAAAGTTTGTAATGCTTATTTTTAAGAATTTTAAGTTTCTTTAAATTTTTCGTATACCACGGAAGTTTATGATTTCGCGTGGGTAGAGAAGACAGGTTATTACCAAAAATTTCATTCAAAGTTAAAATAAAAGCATCGTAGCAATCCGCCACACTTTCCGAGGAGAAAATAGACTTCCAGTCCAATTCTAGAAGCCTGGCATATAAGGAGTCAAAATCGGCGTCACGAAAATTTAAACAGGTATTCGACAAACCGGCGGGCCCTGAGATAAAATTACAAAATTCGAGGAAGAGAGAGAGCGGGTCATGGTGGTTATCACTTTTGCAGATTGGGAAACTAGATTCGAAAATTTTGAAAATTAAATTTTCATTAACAAAAATAAGATCTAAAATATTACCGAGCTCATTGTAAAACGAATTAATACTAAAAAGGCTGTCAATAAAATTTATTTCGAGCGAACTATTTATATTTGTTGGTGTTATGATGCCATTATCGAGAAAATTAGACCATACAATCTTATTGAGATTAAAGTCACCCAAAATGCAAAAATGACACTCTTCATTGTTTTCGCACAAATGTACAATATTGCTTATATGAGCAGCGTATAGAGAATCAGAGCTGGTAGGTGGAATATATGAAGCACAAATGAATGTGAAAACTACCCTGTACTAAAGCACTCATCAGCAGCTTTCATTTCATACCCACTATGTAAAAACACATCCTAGTGTTACCCTGATCCACGTTTTGGCCTATATCTCGAGACCCTAGTCATCCAGCGGTATAAAAACAACTCAGTACTAAAGCACCCATCAACAGCTTCAATTTGATACCCACAATGTAAAAACACATCCTAGTGTTACCCAGCTCCACGTTTTGGCCTATATCACGAGACCCTAGCCACAAATAGGTATGAATACTACCCTGTACTAAAGCACTCATGAACAGCTTCAATTTGATACCCATTATATAAAAACACATCCTAGTGTTACTCTGATTCACGTTTTGGCCTATATCTCGAGACCCTAGTCACAAATAGGTATGAAAATTACCCTGTACTAAAGCACTCATCAATAGCTTACATTTGTTATCCATATTGCATAAACACATTCTAGGGGTACCTGGGTCCACGTTTTGGCCTATACCTCGAGACCCTAGTCACAAATAGGTATGAGTACTACCCTGCACTAAAGCACTCATCAACAGCTTCATTTTGATTTCCATAGTGTAAAAACACATCCCAGTGTTACCCTGCTCCACGTTTTGGCCTATATCACGAGACCCTAGTCACCAATAGGTATGAAAACTACCCTCTACTAAAGCACTGATCAACAGCTTCAGTTTGATACGCATAGTGTAAAAACACATCCTGTTACCCTGCTCCACGTTTTGGCCTATATCTCGAGACCCTAGTCACCAATAGGTATGAAAACTACCCTGTACTAAAGCACTCATCGGCATCTATCATTTGTTATCCATATTGCATAAACACATTCTAGGGGTACCGGGTCCACGTTTTGGCCTATATCTCGAGACCCTAGTCACCAATAGGTATGAAAACTACCCTGTACTAAAGTATTCATAAACAGCTTCCATTTGGTACCCATATTGTACAAACAAATCCCAGGATTACCCAGGTCCACATTTTGATCTCAAGACCCTAGCCAGAACGGAATGAAAAGTATCCTATGTCCGTCTCCTGGTTTCTGATTCCCTATCTGCACTTCGAGGGCGATCTTAAGGCCACGATAGAGGTGGACGGTTGGCGCAAGGGTGCTCAAATGGCGGACGAGGCGATACATGTGTACACAGATGGTTCCGAAGTAGTGGAAGGAGTAGGGTCAGCAGTATACTGTGCTGATCCGGAAATAAACAAATCCTACAGGCTGCCGGATTACTGTATCGTTTTCCAAGCGGAAATAGTATCCGTAACCAAAGCAGTAGAAACCCTGGAAGAAAATAGCTCAAACTGCAATCGTGTTAACTTTTATATTGACAGTCAAGCAGCAATTAAGACAATAATCTAGCATAGCACAGCATCTAAATGCGTGTTAGATTATATGCAGTCCCTGGAGAGAATCGGGACAGGGAGAAGCATACATCTATATTGGGTACCAGGGCATATGGGAATAGATGGGAATGAAAAAGCGGATGTACTAGCTAAAAAGGGCGCATCCCTTGAAGCTTGCTCCGTAGACGTCCTTATTAGACTGGGTGAGATTAAGTGAAGGCGAGAGGTGCACATGATCGACCAAGCAGAAAAAGCGTGGGTTCAAGCGCGGAGCTGTAAAGTGTTGAAGATTATGTGTAGGTCTTACAATCTTAGACTAACAAAGTTGCTTCTATCATTAAAAAGAGAGGACTGTAGACTCATGACGGGTATTCTGACCGGACGCTGCCTTCTTGCGTCACCTGCCTTTAAATTAGGCTTGGTCAATGATAGCAGATGTAGGACGAGCGGGCTGGAGGAGAAACGATCGAGCACGTTCTGTGCTCGTGCCCAGCGCTTTCCAGGCTAATACTCCGGTTATTAGGAGTGATACAGCTGTCAGATCTAGATGCAGCAAGTGGCTTAAGTCTTATGAAGCTTCTAGTATTTGCCAAGAGGACGGAGTTGTTTTATAACGCAGGTCCTGGTTTTTGATAGGGTTTTTCAGTTTGGTCGTTAAAACAAACTTCTGGTAACACTACGGACTTATCCAGTCTATGTGAGGTCCTTATGGACCGGCCAGTCCAACCTAACCGTCTTCTGGTTCTGAGCTACCCCTCAACCAATTTTCAGCCAAATTGGTTCATCCGTTCTTGAGTTATAAATAGTGTAACTAACACCACTTTCTTTTATATATGGGTCATTATTTTACAAATCGAACAACTTTTGAGATTTCATAATTTTGATTCGGCTCAAACTTTTTTTAAGTTGCTCGCACGAAATAAGTAAATACCTGTATCAGGATTTCCTCGAAAAGAAATTTTTTTTCAGAGATCTGCATGTGCTCAGATTCGATAGCTAAGCAAACTCGCCCATATTCAAAATGCTATATATCTGTTTCCACACGTCGTATCTATTTTCAAAAAAATATATATAATATGCGATACACTGTCATCTAAAAAAACCCTTTTTATTTTAAGTTGGGCAGTTTTGTGGTTCAAAAGATATTAACTCATTTCTGACCTGACCCCGAGCAACTTGCTTGCAGCAGGTACGTGCTACAATTGTACACAGCCAACGCCTGCCTGTGTATGCATGCATGGTCAACTTAACTACACCATATCTTCTTATTTATAAAATTGTCGTGTCGCAATGTTCGCTTCCGTACTCCTCCGAAACGGCTTGACCGATTCTCATGAAATTTTATGAGCATATTGGGTAGGTATGAGAATCGGCCGACATCTATTTTTCATACCACTGGGAGGATAGGGTCTCGAGATGTAGCCCAAAACGTGGACCCGGGTACCCCTAGATTGTGTTTATACAATATGGATATCAAATGAAAGCTGTTGATGAGTGTTTTAGTACAGGGTAATTTTCATACCCCTCGGTGACTAGGGTCTCGAGATATAGGCCAACGCGAGGACCCGGGTACTCCTAGAATGTGTTTATAGAATATGGATATAAAATGAAAGCTGTTGATGAGTGCTTTAGTAGAGGGTAATCTTCATACCCCTAGGGTCTCGAGATATAGGCCAAAACGTGGATCAGGGTAACACTAGGATGTGTTTTTACATTATAGATATAAGATTGAAGCTGTTGATATATGCTTTAGTACAGAATAAGTTTTTTGCCGCTGGGTGGCTAGGGTCTCGAGATATAGGCCAAAACGTGAACCCGGATACACCTAGAATGTGTTTTTACATTGTTTGTCGCGTTTGGTTAAAAGCTTTTTCTTTGCAACGTCTTTTAAACCGTCATATGAAATGTCACTCAGAAAATAAACGGTACCTGTGTACATTTTGCGGTAAAGGATTTAATGATACCTTCAATTTAAAGCGTCACACACGAACACCTACCGGTGTACGACCATACAAATGTAGTCTATGCGAGAAGAGTTTCACCCTGCGTTGTTCACTAGAATCGAACTGCCTTAAAGTGCACAGTTTACAACATCAATATGCCGATAAAGAACGTAGAGCTAAGATGTACGTTTGCGAAGAATGTGGTCACACGACTTGTGAACCGGAAGTACATTATATACACTTAAAAGAAAACCATCCATACTCACTTGCATTGCTAAAATGTTATGATAAACGCCATTTCAAATTTACCAACTCGCAGTTCGCTAACAATTCGTTAGGACAACTGCCAATGCCGGTGCATAATTAAGCACAATAATAGTATCCAGTGTACATCGTAATACAGACGTACATACACATTTAAAAGAATTTTTATTTATTGTTTTTCGGCCTTCAATATTTAAATTATTAAATTTTTCGAGCTCAAGGCCACGCATAAATAAAAACCAAATATTTTATATCTTTCAATAAATATATTTCTTTAATGATTAATCGATATTTCGACCTCAATCTGAGATCATCCTCCGTACTAAAAAGATTACAAAACAATAAAAACAGCAAAAAGTGCATTTTACGTACATCCCTATAACACAACTTACACTCTTGGCTGTGCCTGATCGACTAATTTTAAAAGATTACATATCAAACGAATATAGTCAAAATATAATGTAAACAAATAAATACCGTAAATATAAACAAATTTTGACAAAAACAACCATGTACAAATTTATCCAACTGTACGTCGCGCTCAGCATACATATATATGTACATATATCAGCTACAGGTAAACTGTTGTTGTCTAACATTATAAAAAGAATATTGGTGGGACATTAAACTAACAAATTACTCTCAAAGCGCTTTTTTGTTTCTGCTTATTAGCTACCTATAGGCCGAAGCATGGCGGAACGATACAAGGTGGCCGCATGGGACAGCTGATTATACGCTTTTTTTATTTGATTTGATACATCAACTTCCGACGCAGTACTATGTTGACATTTGTCCATCGAATTTACAAAAACAAAGTACATGGAATTTTTATTTATGTTTGTAGGTATGTCACCATGCACCTTGTATCGTTCCGCCGTGGGCCGAAGCACAATTTTCCGTGTCCGTTTTAAAATTTATCCGTTTGTCGCTCTCTATATTGATAATATGAAGCATATCAAGTATGTATCCCTTATTAAATTTCTTCTCTTCTTGCAAAATTCTCACATTGTCTAAACCTGGACAATGTCCCGTAGCGCTAAAGTGATGTGTTAAGGCTGCTTTGTTATCGTTCAAATTATTTCTGTTTTTTATATTCGACTTGTGTCCGGAAATCCTTGTCTTAAACTTAGATCTAGTTGTCCCCACATATACTTTGTTGCATAAGTGGGACCCGTCACCATTGCAATTAATTTGGTATATTACGTTGGATTTCTCGTATTTTTCAATCCTGCTTTTCATGTTGCTGTATATTTGTCGTAGAGTTTTGTCGTACGTGAAAACTATTTGGAACTTGTCCCGGTCATACATATTTGAATTCTTCAGTCTGTTGGACAAGCCTGGAATGTATGTGGCTGTCTTGAATATTTTCTTGGCATCCTGTCTGATCTGAGTAGTATTCGCTTTAGCGTAAAAATCTCTTATGTAGCTATTGATTAAAGATAGAGGAAAATCGTTGTCTGCTAATATTTGCTTGATCAGGGCAACATTTCCTTCATGGTAACATGCGTCGCTAATAGAGAGAACTTTTCTTACAAAGTTCTTTGCCGTGTTTACTATGATTCTTCTTTCATGCTTGGAATAAAAGTTTATTAATCTTCCAGACGCAGGGGGTTTTTTGTACCATTTGAGTATAAAGATAAAGGTAATGTTACAGTGGTTTTGGAAAAATCTGAATATGAAACAAAGTTAGGGAAAATAGTTAATGACATCACATCATACAGAGTTCTGAGAAGAGATCCCACCAACAAACTCCAAGAAAAGAATAATGAATTTGTCGAAAAGATTGTTACCATGACTGGCAGTGCGGTGCAGGTTCCCTTCTGATGATCCGCTGGGTACGCTTGCATAGGCTCAGCTCGCCGGATGGGGTGGGGTTCGCAAATCATCCACGATGTTGCCCCAAACCGCAGAAACAATGAGAAAAAAATTCGTACCCGTGCGCTGTTGTTCTCGCTTCCCCTCTTGTATGTCCTTCTCCACAGCATGCCACCGCCGTCGTCGCAATTCGCCTCCATAGACTCAAGGCCGGCCCTTCTGCTTCCTTGCCCACCCTACCAATGTCAACCATGGCCCAAATCGGTTGACCCAACACTTACCTTTGTGCCTGTGTCCGTCTGTCCATCCCTGTACGATCACCCCGTTACCCCCTTCATCACACTGTTGTTATCTTTAGCAATTCATTTAATATGACATTTCATCTCAAATCCTATTATAATATTAATGATGAATCTTCATGAGTGCCCGCGCACTTGTTTGTATTTATTACACTCGTTTACATTAGGTCATGCAATCCACTACTAGCTAACCTATATTCTAAATTTCAGTTCAACTCGAACGGCGAGTGTCCCACCCTAATGTTTACGCGCGAGTGTGCTCGCAAAAATATCAATATGAATATATATCTAGGTAAAGTATGTAACTATAACATGATCATTCAACCATCATCCAATTACCATAGATTCAATGGCAGGTCGTATTCCTATGATAGTAACGACGACGTTAATCTTACCGAGGTTATCGAAAGCATTTAGCTCAATACAAATCTATATACTACGAATCCATACACATCTACGTTTGATATAACGAAAAAACTCCGCATTATTTTATACATAAAAATATTCACATGCTCATATGCATGTCGCTGCAAATGTTTACTTCCTAAACCATTTCTCATAACTGCATTTTTAAACACATATCCCCATATATCGCATCAATGAACATGAGCAAATGTCTACAATTGACAATAATATTATGATGGTATAAAATTGCATTCCTGATTTAACTCAGAGCATTTCAAGACAGAATCGCATTACCGCGGCCAATCTTAAACCAATTCGAATCCAATAACCATGTATAACTACCCGCCATGCGATGGCTCTGTCTTGCAAGCTTTGAGCTACATCACGATACATAACATGAGGGTCGTTTTGGCAATGAGCAACTCAACTCTTTAAGTGTACCGGTGTGTATGTGCACCGAACCCGCTTATAACAAACAAATTTCATTAACTTTGAGTTACGCTCTTGGCACGCGACGGAATGGTGACAATTATTTGTGGCTTCTCAATTTTCACCATCCTCAACTAAACTGACCACTATATCAGCTCCCTACCCAAGGCGCCCCGGATAAAAACCTGAATTCGTGCACAGCATCAATGGTACTAACCAATTATCTCTACTACATATGATTCACCATGCTGCCGTTGCCTCACGCTGACAAACGATTATACCTGAAAGCATAAATATCACTACTACAGTCCTACGCTTAACAACTATGCCTACATATACGCTTAATGGTGATGTTCAGCGCTTCTCTCTGTCGCTCTCTGATGGCAACGTGGTCGCTCAAGCGTACAGGCACTTCATGCCAACCGAATTGCCGTGTGTTCCCTTTCCATGCCAGTAACGTCTTTGCGCACACCCCCAAGCACAATTATTGTTATATTATTCTATTTTATGCATACGTACTTATATTTCACAACAATAGGATGTGGAAGTTTCTGCTCACTCCGTTTCTGTTGCAAACCTGTCTCGCTATTTTGCAGGCAATGCCGCCAGTAACCTGAGTGTGTTTCGCTGCTCCTCTGCCGCACGGACTCGTTGCTCGCGTCTTTACTTTTGTAGGAGTAGGCTTCAATTACCCAACCGTAAACTCCGTACAATTAAGAGCATTTGTGGCGCTCAAACCTCTGTGGCCTGCCTCCCGCGCTATGCCAATGGTTCTGGAGTGCCGCGCTGTTATACCACCACAATATGCACACGTACTGGCCGGTCTTTTAACGGCCTCTAGCCGCTAACGTTGGTGTGCTCTCGTGGACGCTGCGCTTGAAGAGATTTGCTCGTTATTGCCGTGTTCTGGTTGCTTTTGGAGTGAACGCTTATTACTGAGCACTTATTCGATGTTCGCGCGGAGATTGGCGCGTGCTCTTTGAAGTTGCTCAAGTTGCTTTCAACTTTGATGTTGCTCGACGAAATTACTATCTCTAATGTAAAATTATATAGTTTAAACATGTGTCTAGCAGGGCAAGCCACAATCTTCGGATTTTCTTACCTGGATGTTTTCCGATAAGGTTTCCTTTTTCCCAACTTTATGCTTGATCCCCGGTGATGAAAAGGCCGGATGCAGGAAAACGCGAAATTGGCTGCGTTGGCCACTTACCCTAGTTTGACGTTAAGCGAGGTTGCCTGATTTGTCAACCGTGCACGGTTGCATTCACTCTTATAAATTTCGTTGGCTCGCTTTGCTAAACCCCAGGCCACATCTTCCGTAACAGGGCGAGTTAATCGAGGAGATGATGGGGAGTCGATGAGCTCGAAAGACGGGAAGATGCGTTTCACTCCGCTTGCGAGTGTGGGGCGCGTACCCACGTCCCTACTTCAGATCTTAATGTGCTTCGCATGGAAGACTCCAATGGGATTGCCTCTTAGATTTCCTAGCTGGTACAGGCATTGACCGACTTTCCTTAGAACCACCGCCCTTGTGAACTTTGGCGCCAGCTTCGCATTGAATCCTCGTGCCGCGTCGCTCTGGCGGAAGCTTTGCCGGTATACTATCTGCCCTTCCACATATGCTCTCGGTTTCGCCCGTGTGTTGTAGGCTCGCCGACCCTTTTCATACGCCGAGTTCAAGTGGGCTATCACCTTTTCTCTCAGCAGTCTGAGTCTCACATCCCTCGGCATTATTTCTGTATCTGAATCAGCGGCTTCGCCTAAGGCCCGCAATATGGGGTAGGTTTCCCCATGTTGGACCATTGTCTGACCAAAGGCAACCCTGTATGGCTCCGCTCCTATGGCTTCGTGGACGGCACTGCGCAACGCGAATGCAGCCTTTGACACCTTTTTGTCTCAGGATTTCTGGTCCCCCTCACCGAGATATGATCGAATTATTGCTAGCAGTGACCTATTGACTCTCTCGGAGGCATTCGCTTGGGGCGAATACACCGCCGTTTTCATATGTCGGACGCCATAGCTTCGAAGGAAATCTGTGAACACCTCGGATACGAACTGACGCCCGTTATCGGAATGGATGACCTCTGGCACCCCGAATATGTGAAAAACATCCGTTTCCAGATACCGAACCACTTCCTTTGCATGGCATTTCTCATGGGCTTCAAGAATATGAACTTGGTGAAGTGATCCAGCACCACAAACACGTGGCTGTTTCCTTCTCGAGATCGCGGATATGGTCCGCAGAAGTCCACGTATAACCGCTGGAACGCTCTCTCCGTCACCGTTTGCCCGCCCATGAGTGGCCTGCTTGTGGCGTTCGAGGCTTTGCAGCGTTTACAGATGTCGCAGCTCCCCATAAACCTTTTGACCGCGGTCACCATTCCGGGCCAGTAGTATTTGGCTCGCAAGCGATGGATTGTCTTAGTCATGCCCCCATGGCCGGCAGAGGGTCCATTGTGTGTCCGCTCCAGCAGCGTCTGCCGAAGGCCCTCCGGCACCCATAATTTCCAAGTGAATTCATCATCGTCCTCGTTCCTTCGGAAGCGGTCTCGCTTGTAGATTGTAATGCCCTGTATCACCTTGACGTCTGGTAGTCGTTCCGCATTTGACTCCGTGACCTTGATGAGGTCTTGGTAACTGTCCGATTGAAATTCCTTGTCACTTAGCGATATATCCATCGACAGGTTCCCGGCTTGAATCTCGTCCATATGGATTCGGCTCAATACATCTGGCACTACATTCTTGGCCCCTTTCCGGTGTACGATATCGAAATCAAAGCCCTGCAGCTTGAGGCTCCAGCGCGCCAGCCGGCCGGAGAGGTCCTTCTGCCCCATAAGACATTTCAGACTCATGTGGTCCGTGATGATTGTAAACGGCGTTCCATCGATGTATGGTCGAAACTTCTTCACACTGGTGACTGCTGCCAAGCATTCCAGTTCTGTAATTGTATAATTCCTTTGGGCCGCGTTCAATTTCTGCGAAATGTAAGATATAGGTCTTTCATTCCCCTGGTCATCCAACTGAAACAGCACCGCCCCTACTCCGGTGGTAGACGCGTCGCATTGTACAAAAAACCTCTTTCCGAAGTCCGGATTGACAAGCACTTTTGGTGAGGCTAGCTCCGATTTGAGCTTTTCAAAGGCCGCTGTGGCCTCCGGTGTCATCGCAAACTCCTTCTTCCCTCTCAGGCAGTCTGTGAGTGGTGCAGTGAGGGTGGCAAAGTTAGAGATGAATCTTCTATACCAACCGGTGAGGCCTAGAAATCTTCGCAGTTGCTTAAAGGTCCTCGGGATCGGAAAGTCCAACATAGCTTGCACCTTCTCCGGGTCTGTTTTCAGCTCTCCCTGACCTACCAGGAACCCCAAATACTTTATTTCTCTCTGACAAAACTTTGATTTTAACAAATTAATGGTGAGTCCCGCCTTCGAAAGACACTCCGCTACTTCGGCGAGATGTGACAAATGTGTGTCGAAATCCGGCGAGCATATCAACAGGTCATCAATATATACGAAGACGTTCTCCCTCAGCCTAGAGGGAATGACTTTATCTATTAGTCGGCAGAGTCGCTGACTGGCATTACATAGCCCGAACGGCATCACCTTAAAGTGAGAGAGTGGCCTGCCGGGGACTGTGAATGCAGTCTTCTCGCACGCCTCCTTCGCTAACGGGATCTGCCAAAAGGCGTCCTTCAGGTCGATTCCCGTTATGAAGTACGTGTCCCGTAGCCGACTAAGGATGCCCTCGACATGCTGCGTCGGATATGCGTCCTTCTTTGTGCACTCGTTCAGTTTGCGCATGTCTACGCAGAGCCTGTTTTTTCCTGGTTTCTGCACGAGTACGATCGGGGAGCTCCACGCGCTGTTACTTTCCTCTATTACCCCGAGCTTCAGCATTCGGTCTATCTCCTCATACGCGAGTTTCTGCTTCGCCGGTGACATGGGATAGTATCGCTGCTTAACCGGCGTGGTCTCATCATATACCTCGATGGTGTGCTCCATCAGGTGGGTTCTCCCCAGACCTCGTTCAGCGGATGATGGGAACAACGATTTGACACGCTCCAGTTCTGTCCTCTGTCCCGGTGTCAACTCCACCATACCTGAGCTATCGAGGCTAATCTCCGATATCACTGACGGCCATAACCCGAAGGCTTCCCAGAAATCCACTCCCAGATACAATTGCTGTTTCAGGCTGGGCACCAGGTAGAGAACCATTCTCTGTGTCCTTCCCCGCCATTTCACGTCCATCATTATTTTGCCTATCACCGACTGTCCTTTTCCGTCCGCCGTACTCAGCTGCTCATCGTCACAACGACACAACGTCCTCTACGCTCAACTTGCTAATCGCCGGTCCCCCAAAGCAGCTGACCGATGCGCCACTATCCAGCAGTCCGCGCATCATTGTCCCTCCTATCTGAACTTCGGCGTATGGCCTTCGGTCCACTTCGTCTCTTATGATTGTTGCTGTCACCGCTCTTCTCATTGCTCTGTGTTCCTTGTCTTTGTGCCGCAGTTGTTCGATCTTTTTATACTGCCTTCCCCCTGCGTCCGCGCACCATATATTCTCGCCTCGCGTCTTGCCTCCGAATATTCTTTGCCTCGCTTCTTGGTATCGCTTTTCCCTCTCTTGCAAGGTTTCGCGTGGCGTTGTCCTTGTTTGGTGTTCCGATATCGGTTTAGGTGAGTCGGCTGCGAGCATGGCCTTGACTATTAGTGGGTTTCCGGGATCTTCTTCTCCTGGCCTGACGTCCCGGTGCCTCCGCCAGGAAGATGGTTTCCCTGCCCACACTTTTCGCACATGGCTCCCGCCTTGTCACATTTGTAACATCTTAAATCATGGAATTGAGGATCGCATCCTTGTTCGTTGTGTCTCGGTCTCGTAAAATCCGAAGAGTTCCTGGGGCCGTCGTTCCTGCTGCCCACGCGCCCTCTTCTCTCGAACGCTTCTACGGCAACAGCGCCGTCGGTGTCCTCTTGGATTCCCCCTTGTCGCAGCCCTAACTCATTAACTTCCCTTCGCTTGGCAAACTTGGACTCGTACTCCTCGAAGTGCTTTTCCGCCCGTCTGCACTCTGTCTTCAACTCCGCGAGTGTTGCAATTTGACAGCCAAATACAAGGTTCTTCACCTTCGGCTTCAGATTCCTGCGCATGAGATTCACCATGCTTCGTTCCGGCAGTGGAGTTTTCAGGGTTAGCGCCATTCCCCTCACGCATGCGTAAAAATCGTCGAAAGATTCGCGAAGATCCTGTTTCCTTTCATTCATCGTTTGTAGAACTTCTTCATCGCTGTCTGCCTTGCGGAAGTGGCTTAGGAGGGCCTCCCTTAAATGAAGAAACCCCTCTCTCTCCTCGCCGGCCTGCTCTTCCATGTACAGCCAGAACCAATCCTGCGCGGCTCCGCTCAAAATCAAATGGAAATTCGAGTAAAGGTCCTCCGACGAGATCTCATGCCGCTTCTGCAGTGTCTCCACCCTGAATAAAAACCGTTCGATGGGGATGGACTTGCCCGTCCCATCGTATTTCAACCCCCAGTCCCTGATGACTTTAAATTTATTTTTGTTCCGATCCGTGTGTGTACTTCTACTTTGTGGTGATGGAGTAAAGAGCCTCCTTCCGGTAGCTCCTGGTTGGTTCGATACCGCTTGGTCTTCCTCCTTGCGAGTGTGCTCCGACTCAGATACTGCCGAAGGACCGCCAGAATCCCGTGGAGGACCTGCCGCGTCCGCTCGTGCACCTTCGCGAGCCTCCTCAACCGTGGTGACACGCGCCCCCAGGGCCCTGACCTCCTTTCGCATACCGCTCATGACATCGCGTATCGCTTCCGCCGTTGTGCGGTTCACGTCCAGTTGATACTGGAAAAACATTGCCTCGAATTTTTTTAACAATTCGCCCCCCACTTTATCTAGCAAGGTCGCTTCCGGCGAAGGAGTACCAACTGCCGGGGCTAACCTCTGTCTGGGCTGCGCGACCGACGTGTTTGGCTCGACTTGCCTTGAGGATGATCGCTCCTCCTCCTCCTCGCTGTCATTTGCGTTCGTCCTGGATTTCCTCTTACCCTTTCTGGTCATTATTCCAGGTGACTATAAAAAAATTCATGTTGTTGTTTCGTGGTACACGCTGTCGCGTGGTAGATCAAAAGAAATTTTCAAAAGCTATCTGAACTCTTTGGCTTTTATCAGCCAAGACAAACATAAAATGTGGTATGAATTAATGGTGGATGTGTGATGAATTGGGTTTAGGATGATCTGTCCAAAGTTTTCGTTATTTCTGTCCCGTGATGTCCCCCCCTGTCCTGTACAAACTGTCTCCTGTCCTAGATGTCCACTGCCAAAAGGACTTGACCCTCGTCCTAGTGGGCCGGACCCGCAATCTCCCCCGAGTGAGTTACCGGGAAACTACCTCATACGCACGTGGACTTATATCCCGTGAGTAGTAGCCGCCTCGCCGATGAGACACCCACTCCGGTACGTGATCTACCTCATGAAAATATGACTCGTGTCTAATAATCAGTAGCCGACCCCGCTATCGAAGGATTACATTTAAAAATAATATTACAATCGGTGGCACATTTGTGAGCCGCATGCGAAGCCTCACAAGCTGCCAAACCGTGACCCCCCTTATCTGTCTGTAGCTGTCCCCGCGATCGACGCTGTGAATGAAGACAGCTGTTCTATGAAGTGAATTTTGTGGTAGCCCCACGTTCGGGCCCCACGTTGGGCGCCATTTTCTATTGTTACCATGACTGGCAGTGCGGTGCAGGTTCCCTTATGATGGAAGAATAAGGTCTGATGATCCGCTGGGTACGCTTGCATAGGCTCAGCTCGCCGGATGGGGTGGGGTTCGCAAATCATCCACGATGTTGCCCCAAACCGCAGAAACAATGAGAAAAAAATTCGTACCCGTGCGCTGTTGTTCTCGCTTCCCCTCTTGTATGTCCTTCTCCACAGCATGCCACCGCCGTCGTCACAATTCGCCTCCATAGACTCAAGGCCGGCCCTTCTGCTTCCTTGCCCACCCTACCAATGTCAACCATGGCCCAAATCGGTTGACCCAACACTTACCTTTGTGCCTGTGTCCGTCTGTCCATCCCTGTACGATCACCCCGTTACCCCCATTCATCACACTGTTGTTATCTTTAGCAATTCATTTAATATGACATTTCATCTCAAATCCTATTATAATATTAATGATGAATCTTCATGAGTGCCCGCGCACTTGTTTGTATTTATTACACTCGTTTACATTAGGTCATGCAATCCACTACTAGCTAACCTATATTCTAAATTTCAGTTCAACTCGAACGGCGAGTGTCCCACCCTAATGTTTACGCGCGAGCGTGCCCGCAAAAAATATCAATATGAATATATATCTAGGTAAAGTATGTAACTATAACATGATCATTCAACCATCATTCAATTACCATAGATTCAATGGCAGGTCGTATTCCTATGATAGTAACGACGACGTTAATCTTACCGAGGTTATCGAAAGCATTTAGCTCAATACAAATCTATATACTACGAATCCATACACATCTACGTTTGATATAACGAAAAAACTCCGCATTATTTTATACATAAAAATATTCACATGCTCATATGCATGTCGCTGCAAATGTTTACTTCCTAAACCATTTCTCATAACTGCATTTTTAAACACATATCCCCATATATCGCATCAATGAACATGAGCAAATGTCTACAATTGACAATAATATTATGATGGTATAAAATTGCATTCCTGATTTAACTCAGAGCATTTCAAGACAGAATCGCATTACCGCGGCCAATCTTAAACCAATTCGAATCCAATAACCATGTATAACTACCCGCCATGCGATGGCTCTGTCTTGCAAGCTTTGAGCTACATCACGATACATAACATGAGGGTCGTTTTGGCAATGAGCAACTCAACTCTTTAAGTGTACCGGTGTGTATGTGCACCGAACCCGCTTATAACAAACAAATTTCATTAACTTTGAGTTACGCTCTTGGCACGCGACGGAATGGTGACAATTATTTGTGGCTACTCAATTTTCACCATCCTCAACTAAACTGACCACTATATCAGCTCCCTACCCAAGGCGCCCCGGATAAAAACCTGAATTCGTGCACAGCATCAATGGTACTAACCAATTATCTCTACTACATATGATTCACCATGCTGCCGTTGCCTCACGCTGACAAACGATTATACCTGAAAGCATAAATATCACTACTACAGTCCTACGCTTAACAACTATGCCTACATATACGCTTAATGGTGATGTTCAGCGCTTCTCTCTGTCGCTCTCTGATGGCAACGTGGTCGCTCAAGCGTACAGGCACTTCATGCCAACCGAATTGCCGTGTGTTCCCTTTCCATGCCAGTAACGTCTTTGCGCACACCCCCAAGCACAATTGTTGTTATATTATTCTATTTTATGCATACGTACTTATATTTCACAACAATAGGATGTGGAAGTTTCTGCTCACTCCGTTTCTGTTGCAAACCTGTCTCGCTATTTTGCAGGCAATGCCGCCAGTAACCTGAGTGTGTTTCGCTGCTCCTCTGCCGCACGGACTCGTTGCCCGCGTCTTTACTTTTGTAGGAGTAGGCTTCAATTACCCAACCGTAAACTCCGTACAATTGAGAGCATTTGTGGCGCTCAAACCTCTGTGGCCTGCCTCCCGCGCTGTGCCAATGGTTCTGGAGTGCCGCGCTGTTATACCACCACAATATGCACACGTACTGGCCGGTCTTTTAACGGCCTCTAGCCGCTAACGTTGGTGTGCTCTCGTGGATGCTGCGCTTGAAGTGATTTGCTCGTTATTGCCGTGTTCTGGTTGCTTTTGGAGTGAACGCTTATTACTGAGCACTTATTCGATGTTCGCGCGGAGATTGGCGCGTGCTCTTTGAAGTTGCTCAAGTTGCTTTCAACTTTGATGTTCCTCGACGAAATAACTATCTCTAATGTAAAATTGTATAGTTTAAACATGTGTCTAGCAGGGCAAGCCACAATCTTCGGACTTTCTTACCTGGATGTTTTCCGATAAGGTTTCCTTTTTCCCAACTTTATGCTTGATCCCCGGTGATGAAAAGGCCGGATGCAGGAAAACGCGAAATTGGCTGCGTTGGCCACTTACCCTAGTTTGACGTTAAGCGAGGTTGCCTGATTTGTCAACCGTGCACGGTTGCATTCACTCTTATAAATTTCGTTGGCTCGCTTTGCTAAACCCCAGGCCACATCTTCCGTAACAAGATGTTTAAAAACAAAATGATTAGTCTGAGTGAAAAATACCGTCTGCTAAGCAAAACAGCTAATGCGCCGAGACTCTATGGTCTACCGAAGATCAACAAGGAAGGAATTCCATTGAGACCAATATGTTCGTCAGTAAATTCGCCATCATGTCATCGCAGTATGTGTAAATACCTCACTAACATACTTAAGAACATAACAAAATCTTCGTTTAAAGACAAAATAAAAAAGACATATATATATGACGATGAAAGCCTAGTTTCTTTTGATGTGGTATCTCTTTTCCCTAGCGTTCCAGTAGACCTTGCGATGAAAATTATTGAGAATAAGTGGGATTTGATAAAAAGCCACACTTCGTTAACGAAGGACTTATTTCTTGGGGTAGTCGGATTCTGCATAAAGGACAACAGGTATTTTAAATTTAGAGACAAAATATACGAACAGCGCTATGGAATGCCAATGGGATCCCCAGCATCGGCAGTCATTGCAGATATTGTAATGGAGGAATTGCTGAACAAATTCCTGGAAGATTTTCCATATAAACCACGTTTGCTAACGAAATATGTGGATGGTATATTTGCTGTCGTCAAAACAGATAAAGTCCAAGAAACTGTGGCCACTCTAAATAGCTACATGAAGTCTATAAATTTCACGTCAGAGATGAAAGTTGACGGAAAATTACCATTCTTAGATACGATGGTAATAAGACATAACAATAAACTTACATTCAAATGGTACAAAAAACCTACTGCGTCTGGGAGATTAATAAACTTTTATTCCAAGCATGAAAGAAGAATCATAGTAAACACGGCAAAGAACTTTGTCAGAAAAGTTCTCTCTATTAGCGACGCATGTTACCATGAAGAAAATGTTGCCCTGATCAAGCAAATATTAGCAGACAACGATTTTCCTCTATCTTTAATCAATAGCTACATAAGAGATTTTTACGCTAAAGCGAATACTACTGAGATCAGACAGGATGCCAAGAAAATATTCAAGACAGCCACATACTTTCCAAGCTTGTCCAACAGACTGAAGAATTCAAATATGTATGACCGGGACAAGTTCCAAATAGCTTTCACGTACGACAACACTCTAGGACAAATATACAGCAACATGAAAAGCAGGATTGAAAAATACGACAAATCCAAGAATCCGAGAATTTTGCAACAAGAAAAGCAATATAATAAGAGATACATACTTGAAATGCTTCATATTATCAATATAGAGAGCGACAAACGGATAAATTTTAAAACGGACACGGAAAATTGTGCTTCGGCCTATAGGCAGCTAATAAGCAGAAACAAAAAAGCGCTTTGAGAGTAATTTGTTAGTTTAATGTCCCACCAATTTTCGTATTATAATGTTAGACAACAACAGTTTACCTGTAGCTGATATATCTAATATATAAAATTCTTCTGTCACGGTTTTAGAGGCTTAACTCCTCCGATTCTCATAAAATTTTGTGAGCATATTGGGTGGGTCTGAGAATCGGCCAACGTCTACCTTTTTTTCGCTACGTGCCTAGCGTCTTGAGATCAAAAGGTGGACCCGGATACCCCTAGAATGTGTTTATACAATATGTATATCAAATGAAAGCTGTTGATGAGTGTTATAGTACAGGATAATTTTCATACAACTGGGAGGCTAGGGTCTCGAGATATAGCCCAAAAGGTGAACCCGGGTACCCCTAGAATGTGTTTATACAATATGGATATCAAATGAAAGCTGTTGATGAGTGCTATAGTACAGGATAATTTTCATACAACTGGGAGGCTAGGGTCTCGAGATATAGCCCAAAACGTGGACCCGGGTTCCCCTAGAATGTGTTTATACAATATGGATTTCAAATGAAAACTGTTGATGAGTGCTAGAGGACAGGATAATTTCCATACAACTGTGAGGCTAGGGTCTCGAGATATAGCCCAAAACGTGGACCCAGGTACCCCGAGAATGTGTTTATACAATATGGATATCAAATTAAAGCTGTTGATGAGTGCTATAGTACAGCATAATTCTCATACAACTGGGTGACTAGGGTCTCGAGATGTAGCCCAAAACGTGGACCCGCGTACTCCTAAAATGTGTTTATACAATATGGATATCAAATGAAAGCTGTTGATGAGTGCTATAGTATAGGGTAATTTTCATACAACTGGGAGGCTGGGGTCTCGAGATATAGCCCAAAACGTGGACCCGGATACACCTAGAATGTGTTTTTACATTATGGATATCAAATGAAAACTGTTGATGGATGCTATAGTACAGGATAATTTCATACAACTGGGAGGCTAGGGTCTCGAGATATCGGCCAAAACATGGACCCGGATACCCCTAGAATGTGTGTGTTATGGATATCAAATGAAAGCTGTTGCTGAGAGCTCTATAGTTCATTGTGATATTCGATTTAGTCGCATCAACCTGACAAAACTGATAAATGTGCATGCCAAGCCGAAATAAAGACAAGAATTAATAATACCCACATACCTATTTACATACGTCCTATTCGATTTGCCTGAAATTTCGTATATAAATTTGCCTATATTAGTAATTATGATGCTTTTTTCCGGGAAGTATACCAGAGACGGACTGGGACTGGGATTAGCACTAGGACTGAGACTCGGAGTGGGACTGGGACTGAGACTCGGAATGGGACTGGAACAAAATACATACCACCCTCTGGGACTGGCAATAAGAGATGAAGAAGAAGGAGAAAAACTTGAGAGAACAGAAAAAGAGGAGACTGAGAAAGAGATAGAATGAGACGAATATGGTGATGAAGCGAAAAAGACGGAGGGAGGAGTGAATAAAAAGACTTGGAAAAAGTGTAGAGGGGTAGGGCAGACTTAGACGGAAAAAGCTTATTAAAATGTATGGAGATAGGCCAAATTTAGGGCAGAACAACGTCTGCCGGGTCTGCTAGTCTAATATATAAAATTCTCCTGTCACGGTTTTAGAGGCTTAACTCCTCCGAAACGGCTGAACCGATTCTCATGAAATTTTGTGAGCATATTGGGTAGGTCTGAGAACCGGCCAACGTCTACCTTTTTTCGCTACGTGCGCTAGGGTCTTGAGATCAAAACGTGGACCCAGGTACCCCTAGAATGTGTTTATACAATATGGATATCAAATGAAAGCTGTTGATGAGTGCTATAGTACAGGATGCTTTTCATACAACTGGAAGGCTAGAATCTCAAGATATAGCCCAAAACGTGGACCCAGGTACCCCTAGAATGTGTTTATACAATATGGATATCAAATGAAAGCTGTTGATGATTGCTATAGTACAGGATAATTTTCATACAACTGGGAGGCTAGGGTCTCGAGATATAGCCCAAAACGTGGACCCGGGTACCCCTAGAATGTGTTTACACAATATGGATATCAAATGAAAGCTGTTGATGAGTGCTATAGTACAGGATGCTTTTCATACAACTGGAAGGCTAGAGTCTCAAGATATAGCCCAAAACGTGGACCCAGGTACCCCTAGAATGTGTTTATACAATATGGATATCAAATGAAAGCTGTTGATGATTGCTATAGTACAGGATAATTTTCATACAACTGGGAGGCTAGGGTCTCGAGATATAGCCCAAAACGTGGATCCGGGTACCCCTAGAATGTGTTTACACAATATGGATATCAAATGAAAGCTGTTGATGAGTGCTATAGTACAGGATGCTTTTCATACAACTGGAAGGCTAGAGTCTCAAGATATAGCCCAAAACGTGGACCCAGGTACCCCTAGAATATGTTTATACAATATGGATATCAAATGAAATCTGTTGATGAGTGCTATAGTACAGGATAATTTTAATCCAACTTGGAGGCTAGGGTCTCGAGATATAGCCCAAAACGTGGACCCGGGTACCCCTAGAATGTGTTTACACAATATGGACATCAAATGAAAGCTGTTGATGAGTGCTATAGTACAGGATAATTTTCATACAACTGGGAGGCTAGGGTCTCGAGATATAGCCCAAAACGTGGACCCGGGTACCCCTAGAATGTGTTTATACAATATGGATATCAAATGAAAACTGTTGATGAGTGCTAGAGAACAGGATAATTTCCATACAACTGTGAGGCTAGGGTCTCGAGATGTAGCCCAAAGCGTGGACCCAGGTACCCCGAGAATGTGTTTATACATTATGGATATCAAATTAAAGCTGTTGATGAGTGCTATAGTACAGCATAATTCTCATACAACTGGGTGACTAGGGTCTCGAGATGTAGCCCAAAACGTGGACCCGGGTACCCCTAGAATGTGTTTATACAATATGGATATCAAATGAAAGCTGTTGATGAGTGCTATAGTATAGGGTAATTTTCATACAACTGGGAGGCTGGGGTCTCGAGATATAGCCCAAAACGTGGACCCGGATACAGCTAGAATGTGTTTTTACATTATGGATATCAAATGAAAACTGTTGATGGATGCTATAGTACAGGATAATTTTCATACAACTGGGAGGCTAGGGTCTCGAGATATCGGCCAAAACATGGACCCGGATACCCCTAGAATGTGTGTGTATTATGGATATCAAATGAAAGCTGTTGCTGAAAGCTCTACAGTTCATTGTGATATTCGATTTAGTCGCATCAACCTGACAAAACTGATAAATATGCATGCCAAGCCGAAATAAAGACAAGAATTAATAATACCCACATACCTATTTACATACGTCCTATTCGATTTGCCTGAAATTTCGTATATAAATTTCCCTATATTAGTAATTATGATGCTTTTTTCCGGGAAGTATACCAGAGACGGACTGGGACTGGGATTAGGACTAGGACTGAGACTCGGAGTGGGACTGGGACTGAGACTCGGAATGGGACTGGAACAAAATATATGCCACCCTCTGGGACTGGCAATAAGAGATGAAGAAGAAGGAGAAAAACTTGAGAGAACAGAAAAGAGAGGAGACTGAGAAAGAGATAGAATGAGACGAATATGGTGATGAAGCGAAAAAGACGGAGGGAGGAGTGAATAAAAAGACTAGGAAAAAGTGTAGAGAGGTAGGGCAGACTTAGACGGAAAAAGCTTATTAAAATGTATGCAGATAGGCCAAATTTAGGGCAGAACAACGTCTGCCGGGTCTGCTAGTCTAATATATAAAATTCTACTGTCACGGTTTTAGAGGCTTAACTCCTCCGAAACGGCTGAACCGATTCTCATGAAATTTTGTGAGCATATTGGGTAGGTCCGAGAATCGGCCAACGTCTACCTTTTTTTCGCTACGTGCGCTAGGGTCTTGAGATCAAAACGTGGACCCGGGTACCCCTAGAATATGTTTATACAATATGGATACCAAATGAAATCTGTTGATGAGTGCTATAGTACAGGATAATTTTAATCCAACTGGGAGGCTAGGGTCTCGAGATATAGCCCGAAACGTGGACCGGGTACCCCTAGAACGTGTTTATACAATATGGATATCAAATGAAAGCTGTTGATGAGTGCTATAGTACAGGATAATTTTCATACAACTGGGAGCCTAGGGTCTCGAGATATAGCCAAAACGTGGACCCACGTACCCCTAGAATGTGTTTATACAATATGGATATCAAATGAAAGCTGTTGATGAGTGCTATATTACAGGATGCTTTTCATACAACTGGAAGGCTAGAGTCTCAAGATATAACCCAAAACGTGGACCCAGGTACCCCTAGAATGTGTTTATACAATATGGATATCAAATGAAAGCTGTTGATGAGTGCTATAGTACAGGATAATTTTCATACAACTGGGAGGCTAGGGTCCCGAGATATAGCCCAAAAAGTGGACCCGGGTACCCCTAGAATGTGTTTATACAATATGGATATCAAATGAAAACTGTTGATGAGTGCTAGAGAATAGGATAATTTTCATACAACTGTGAGGCTAGGGTCTCGAGATATAGCCCAAAACGCGCTTTGAGAGTAATTTGTTAGTTTAATGTCTCACCAATTTTCGTATTATAATGTTAAACAACAACAGTTTACCTGTAGCTGATATATCTAATATATAAAATTCTTCTGACACGGTTTTAGAGGATTCTCATAAAATTTTGTGAGCATATTGGGTGGGTCTAAGAATCGGCCAACGTCTACCTTTTTTTCGCTACGTGCCTAGCGTCTTGAGATCAAAACGCGGACCCGGATACCCCTAGAATGTGTTTATACAATATGTATATGAAATGAAAGCTGTTGATGAGTGCTATAGTACAGGATAATTTTCATACAACTGGGAGGCTAGGGTCTCGAGATATAGCCCAAAAGGTGGACACGGGTACCCCTAGAATGTGTTTATACAATATGGATATGAAATGAAAGCTGTTGATGAGTGCTATAGTACAGGATAATTTTCATACAATATGGGAGGCTATGGTTTCGAGATATAGCCCAAAACGTGGACCCAGGTACCCCGAGAATGTGTTTATACAATATGGATATCAAATTAAAGCTGTTGATGAGTGCTATAGTATAGGGTAATTTTCATACAACTGGGAGGCTGGGGTCTCGAGATATAGCCCAAAACGTGGACCCGGATACACCTAGAATGTGTTTTTACATTATGGATATAAAATGAAAACTGTTGATGGATGCTATAGTACAGTATAATTTTCATACAACTGGGAGGCTAGGGTCTGGAGATATAGCCAAAACGTGGACCCGTGTACCCCTAGAATGTGTTTATACAATATGGATATCAAATGAAAGCTGTTGATGAGTGCTTTAGTACAAGATCATTTTCATACAACTTGGAGGCTAGGGTCTCGAGATATAGCCCAAAACTTGGACCCGGGTCCCCCTAGAATGTGTTTACACAATATGGATATCAAATGAAAGCTGTTGATGTGTGCTATAGTACAGGATGCTTTTCATACAACTGGGAGGCTAGAGTCTCGAGATATAGCCCAAACCGTTGACCCAGGTACCCCTAGAATGTGTTTATACAAAATGGATAACAAATGAAAGCTGTTGATGATTGCTATAGTACAGGATAATTTTCATTCAAGTGGGAGGCTAGGGTCTCGAGATATAGCTCAAAACGTGGACCCGGGTACCCCTAGAATGTGTTTATACAGTATGGATACCAAATGAAAACTGTTGATGAGCGCTATAGTACAGGATACTTTTCATACAACTGGGAGGTTAGGGTCGAGAGATATAGCCCAAAACGTGGACCCGGGTACCCCTAGAATGTGTTTACACAATATGGATATCAAATGAAAGCTGTTGATGAGTGCTATATATATAGTAGGGGATACCTTTCATACAACTGGGAGGCTAGGGTCTCGAGATATAGCCCAAAACGTGGACCCAGGTACCCCTAGAATGTGTTTATACAATATGGATATCAAATGAAAGCTGTTGATGATTGCTATAGTACAGGATAATTGTCATACAACTGGGTGGGTAGGGTCTCGAGATGTAGCCCAAAACGTGGGCCCGGATACACCTAGAATGTGTTTTTACATTATGGGTATCAAATTGAAGCTGTTGATGTATGCTTTAGTACAGAGTAAGTTTTACACCGCTGGGTGACTACGGTCTCGAGATATAGGCCAAAACATGGACCCGGATACATCTGGAATGTGTTTTTATATTATGGGTATCAAATTGAAGCTGTTGATGTGTGCTATAATACAGAGTAAGTTGTACACCGCTGAGTGACTAGGGTCTCGAGATATAGGCCAAAACATGGACCCGGTTACCCCTAGAATGTGTGTGTATTATGGATATCAAATGAAAGCTGTTCCTGATAGCTCTAAAGTTCATTGTGATATTCATACGTCCTATTCGATTTGCCTGAAATTTCGTATATGAATTTGCCTATATTAGTATTTACGCTGCTTTTTTCCGGGAAATATGCCAGAGACGGACTGGGACTGGGATTAGGACTAGGACTGGGACTGAGACTGAGACTCGGAGTGGGACTGGGACTGAGACTCGGAATGGGACTGGAACAAAATACATACCACCCTCTGGGACTGGCAATAAGAGATGAAGAAGAAGGAGAAAAACTTGAGAGAAGAGAAAAGAGAGAAGGAGACTGGGAAAGAGATAGAATGAGACGAAGATGGTAATGAAGCGAAAAAGACGGAGGGAGGAGTGAATAAAAAGATTAGGAAAAAGTGTAGAGGGGTAGGGCAGATTTAGACGGAAAAAGCTTATAAAATGTATGCAGATAGGCCAAATTTAGGACAGAACAACGTCTGCCGGGTCTGCTAGTGTACATGTATGCTGAGCGCGACGTACAGTTGGAGAAATTTGTACGTGGTTGTTTTTCTCAAAATTTTTTTACATTATATTGGTCATATTCGTTTGATATGTAATCTTTTAAAGTTAGTCGATCAGGCACAGCCAAGAGTGTAAGTTGTGTTATAGGGATGTACGTAAAATGCACTCTTTGATGTTTTCATTGTTTTGTAATCTTTTTAGTCCTGAGGATGATCTCAGATTGAGGTCGAAATCTCGATTAATCATTAAACAAATATATTTATCGAAAGATATAAAATATTTGGTTTTTATTTATGCGTGGCCTTGAGAAAAATGTAATTATTTAAAAGAATGTATATATTATAGTCGTAGGTCTAATTTTACTTGAACTAGTCCTTCTACTGAGGAAATTAGCATTTCATTAATTACATCTGTAAATAATAGATAGGTCAATTGACAGACTTAAGTTTTCTAAAAACTGTCCATTAAGACGATTATATTTTTGTTGATTTGCTTTTGAAATTATTGAAAACGTATTTCATTTAAGTTCGGTCATTTTTTGGTTTCTTTATTATAAAGCGTTTTTTTTTATTAATTTAAAGTGTATTATATCAGCATAACGGTCTAATATATTAAATTGGAAAGTTTAAGACTTTTCAGTAACGTTCAGGTTTATAAATATTTATAAACTTCTGCTTCAAAATAGGTCACTTCAACTAAGCCAGCGTCAATCAATTTTGTGTGTTAAATCAATCCTAGAAGTATTTGCCCTCAAATATTTATTAGGGAAAAAAAACATAATTTATAGTATCTGTTTATTGTATATACTTTCATATATTGAAGAATTTAAGTATTTTAAGTTTTAACACCGATGAAGTAATTCTCATATTATTCTAACAAGTAATTTATTACGTTGTCTTTTGCTATAAAGTATTTAAAATGAAAATAATTAAATATGAAAATTGTGCTGGCTAAAATCCAGCAGGCTTAAAATAAAACTGTATATATTTTTATAAATGAAGAAATTCTGCTTCTAATCAGATTTAAGACTTCTAATTAAAATTAACCCGTTGAAGTTTATGATATTATTCATGTAGTGATCTTCTTTTAATTCCGAGCATTATTTGGATACATCTTATTTAAAAGTAGAAACATTTACATTTCCCAGTTTTTCATGAACCTTATAAAGAATCATGCACATGTTTAACCCTTATTACAAACATTTCATTGATTTAGTTGTGAATTTTATAGTTTATTTTATTTTAATTTGTCTATTAATTTAAAGTTAATTTATTTCAATTTAATGAATTCATGAAATCAAATGATGCAGTAGAAAGTGTAAAGAGGCGTAAATAAAAATAATATATTTTTAAGTCGTAAAGTGTACTTTAAATGATTTGCTTACACAATTGTAAGTAGTTTGATGCTATCAAAATATATTCAGCGTATTGCTTTTGTTGCGTACGAATGAAGGCATTGAAAATAAATTTATATCGTCGAAATAGGAGTGTAATATTAGGTTAAACAAGTAAGGAAGGTTAAGTTCGGGTGTAACCGAACATTACATACTCAGTTGAGAGCTATGGTGACAACATAAGGGAAAATAACCATGTAGGAAAATGAACCGAGGGAAACCCTGGAATGTGTTTGTATGACATGTCTATCAAATGAAAGGCACTAAAGAGTATTTTATGAGGGAGTGGGCCATAGTTCTATAGGTGGACGCTATTTAGGGATATCGCCATTAAGGTGGATCAGGGTTGGCTCTAGAATTTGTTTGCACGATATGGGTATCAAAATGAAAGGTGTTAATGAGTATTTTAAAAGAGAGTAATCCTTAGTTCCATAGGTGGAAGCTGTTTCGAAATATCGCCATAAAGGTGGAGCAGGGGTGACTCTAGAATGTGTTTGTACGATATGTGTATAAAATTAAAGGTATTAATGGGGGTTTTTAAAGGGAGTGGTGGTAGTTGTATAGGTGGTCGCCTTTTCGAGATATCGCCATAAAGGTGAACCAGGGGTGACTCTAGAATGCGTTTGTGCAATATGGGTATCAAAAGAAAGGTGTTAATGAGTATTTTAAAAGGGAGTGGGCCTTAGCTCTATAGGTTGACGCCTTTTCGAGGTATCGCAACTTAGACTTTTTTTGTACGATATGGGTATCAAATGAAAGGTGTTAATGAGTGTTTTAAAAGGGCGTGGAGCTTAGTTCTATAGGTGGACGCCTTTTCGAGATATCGCCATAAAGGTAGACCAGGGGTGACTCTAGAATGTGTTTGTACGATATTGGTATCAAATTAAAGGTATTAATGAGAGTTTTAAAAGGGAGTGGTGGTAGTTGTATATGTGAAGGCGTTTTCCAGATATCGACCAAAATGTGGACCAGGGTGACCCATAACATCATCTGTTGGATACCGGTAATTTATTTATATATGTAATACCTGCCAAGATTTCAATGGTTTTTTATTTCGCACTGCAGAACTTTTTCATTTTCTTCTACTTAATATGGTAGGTGTCACAACCATTTTACAAAGTTTTTTCTAAAGTTATATTTCGCGCCAATAAACCAATCCAGTTACCATGTTTCATCCCTTTTTTCGTATTTGGTATAGAATTATGGCATTTTCGATATCGAAAAAGTGGGCGTGGTCATAGTCGGATTTCATTCATTTTTTATACCAAGATAAAGTGAGTTCAGGTAAGTACGTGAACTAAGTTCAGTAAAAATATGTCGATTTTTGCTCAAGTTGTCGTGTTAAGGGCCATGCGGAAGGACAGACGGAGGACTGTGTATAAAAACTGGGCGTGGCTTTAACCGATTTCGCCCTTTTTCACATAAAACAGTTAGCGTCATAAAATCTATGCCCCTACCAAATTTCAAAAGTATTGGTAAATTTTTGTTCGACTTGTGGCATTAAAAGTATCCTAGACAAATTAAATGAAAAAGGGCGGAGCCACGCCCATTTTAAAATTTTCTTTTATTTTTGTATTTTGTTGCACCATATCATTACTGGAGTTGAATGTTGACATAATTTACTTATATACTGTAAAGATATTAAATTTTTTGTTAAAATTTTACTTTAAAAAAATTGTTTTTTTTTTTTAAAGTGGGCGTGGTCCTTCTCCGATTTTGCTAATTTTTATATGTATTTAATTAGCGAGCTTTGCTCATATTGCTTTATACAATGGTTTTTGTAATCGATATTAGAGAAAAATTGTAAGTTTACAAACGGCGATGGTTACTAGGACATGTTTCTGAATTTCACTTCTTCATCAGCTAGCTTTTCGGGAGCTGAGCGTTGAACTCGAATCTCCAACATTCATATCAGTGCAAGCCTTTAGCTGCTAAGCCATATGAATGTCCCGTTGTTCGCTGTACAATTGGTCTCTAAGAGTTGCCTTTTTGTTTATATTCCTTTTGATCACCATGTAGGCACATACACTCTGTATGTAGTTTATTCCTAATGGTGTGGATATGATTTTTAGGCGCGCTTTTTTATTAAGCGTACATATAGTAGTAGGAGTAACGTTCCTGCCAAATTTCATCATGATATCTTCAACGACTGCCAAATTAAGGCTTGTAAAACTTTTAAATTACCTTCTTTTAAAAGTGGGTGGTGCCACGCCCATTGTCCAAAATTTTACTAGTTTTCTATTCTGCGTCATAAGTTCAACCCACCTACCAAGTTTTATCGCTTTATCTGTCTTTGGTAAAGAAATATCGCGCTTTTTCGGTTTTTCGAAATTTTCGATATCGAAAAAGTGGGCGTAGTTATAGTCCGATATCGTTCCTTTTAAATAGCGATCTGAGATGAGTGCTCAGGAACCTACGTACCAAATTTCATCAATATACCTCAAAATTTACTCAAGTTATCGTCTTAAGGGACGGACGGACGGACGGACATGGCTCAATCAAATTTTTTTTCGATCCTGATGATTTTGATATATGGAAGTCTATATCTATCTCGATTCCTTTATACCTGTACAACCAACCGTTATCCAATCAAACTTAATATACTCTGTGAGCTCTGTTCAACTGAGTATAAAAAAAACCTACCAAGTGGTGGCTCTTTGTACAATTTTATAAAGAACAAGGAAAAACCAGACTATCATTGGAAAGCTTAAGAATTTTACAAAATAGAGCCAAAACAATAAATAAAAAGTAAGGAAGGTTAAGTTCGGGTGTAACCGAACATTACATACTCAGTTGGGAGCTATGGTGACGACATAAGGGAAAAAAACCATGTAGGAAAATGAACCGAGGGAAACCCTGAAATGTGTTTGTATGACATGCGTATCAAATGAAAGGCATTAAAGAGTATTTTATGAGGGAGTGGGCCATAGTTCTATAGGTGGACGCCATTTAGGGATATAGCCATAAAGGTGGATCAGGGTTGACTCTAGAATGCGTTTGTACGATATGGGTATCAAATGAAAGGTGTTAATGAGTATTTTAAAAGGGAGTAATCCTTAGTTCCATAGGTGGACACCGGTTCGAGATATCGCCATAAAGGTGGACCAGGGGTGACCATAGAATTTGTTTGTACAATATGGGCATCAAACGAATGGTGTTAATGAGTATTTTAAAAGGGTGTGGGCCTTAGTTCTATAGGTGGATGCCGTTTCGAAATATCGCCATAAAAGTGTACCAGGGGTGACTCTAGAATGTGTTTGTACGATATGTGTATCAAATTAAAGGTATTAATGAGGGTTTTAAAAGGGAGTGGTGGTTGTTGTATAGGTGGTCGCCTTTTCGAGATATCGCCATAAAGGTGGACCAGGGGTGACCCTAGAATTTGTTTGTACAATATGGGTATCAAAAGAAAGGTGTTAATGAGTATTTTAAAAGGGAGTAATCCTTAGTTCCATAGGTGGACGCCGTTTAGAGATATCGCCATAAAGGTGGACCAGGGGTGACCCTAGAATTTGTTTGTACAATATGGGTATCAAAAGAAAGGTGTTAATGAGTATTTTAAAAGGGAGTAATCCTTAGTTCCATAGGTGGACGCCGTTTCGAGATATCGCCATAAAGGTGGACCAGGGGAGACTCTAGAATGCGTTTGTACGATATGGGTATCAAATGAAAGGTGTTAATAAGTATTTTAAAAAGGAGTGATCCTTAGTTCCATAGGTGGACGCCGTTTAGAGATATCGCCATAAAGGTGGACCAGGGGTGACCCTAGAATTTGTTTGTACAATATGGGTATCAAAAGAAAGGTGTTAATGAGTATTTTAAAAGGGAGTAATCCTTATTTCCATAGGTGGACGCCGTTTCGAGATATCGCCATAAAGGTGGACCAGGGGTGACCCTAGAATTTGTTTGTACAATATGGGCATCAAACGAAAGGTGTTAATGAGTATTTTAAAAGGGAGTGGGCCTTAGTTCTATAGGTGGACGCCGTTTCGAAATATCGCCACAAAGGTGGACCAGGGGTGACTCTAGAATGTGTTTGTACGATATGGATATCAAATTAAAGGTATTAATGAGGGTTTAAAAGGGAGTGGTGGTTGTTGTATAGGTGGTCGCATTTTCGAGATATCGCCATAAAGGTGGACCAGGGGTGACCCTAGAATTTGTTTGTACAATATGGGTATCAAAAGAAAGGTGTTAATGAGTATTTTAAAAGGGAGTAATCCTTAGTTCCATAGGTGGACGCCGTTTCGAGATATCGCCATAAAGGTGGAGCAGGGGTGACCCTAGAATTTGTTTATACAATATGGGTATCAAAAGAAAGGTGTTAATGAGTTTTTTAAAAGGGAGTAACCCTTAGTTCCATAGGTGGACGCCGTTTCGAGATATCGCCATAAAGGTGGGCCAGGGGTGACTCTAGAATTCGTTTGTGCAATATGGGTATCAAACGAAAGGAGTTAATGAGTTTTTAAAAGGGAGTGGGCCTTAGTTCTATAGGTGGACGCCTTTTCGAGGTATCGCAATAAAGGTGTACCAGGGGTGACTCTAGACTCTGTTTGTGCGATATGGGTATCAAATGAAAGGTGTTAATGAGTATTTTTAAAAGGGAGTGGGCCTTCGTTCTATAGGTGTTCGCCTTTTCGAGATATCGCCATAAAGGTGGACCAGGGGTGACCCTAGAATTTGTTTGTACAATATAGGTATCAAAAGAAAGGTGTTAATGAGTATTTTAAAAGGGAGTAGTCCTTAGTTCCATAGGTGGACGCCGTTTCGAGATATCGCCATAAAGGTGGAGCAGGGGTGACCCTAGAATTTGTTTATACAATATGGGTATCAAATGAAAGGTGTTAATGAGTATTTTGAAGGGGCGTGGGGCTTAGTTCTATAGGTGGACGCCTTTTCGAGATATCGCCATAAAGGTGGACCAGGGGTGACTCTAGAATGAGTTTGTACGATATGGGTATCAAATTAAAGGCATTAATGAGAGTTTTAAAAGGGAGTGGTGGTAGTTGTATATGTGAAGGCATTTTCCAGATATCGACCAAAATGTGGACCAGGGTGACCCAGAACATTATCTGTTGGATACCGCTAATTTATTTATATATGTAATACCTGGCAAGATTTAAAGGGTTTTTTATTTCGCCCTGCAGAAATTTTTCATTTTCTTCTACATAATATGGTAGGTGTCACAACCATTTTATAAAGTTTTTTCTAAAGTTATATTTCGCGTCAATAAAACAATCCAATTACCTTACCATGTTTCATCCCTTTTTTCGTATTTGGTATAGAATTATGGCATTTTTTTCATTTTTCGTAATTTTCGATATCGAAAAAGTGGGCGTGATCATAGTCGTATTTCGTTCATTTTTCATACCAAGATAAAGTGAGTTCAAGTAAGCACGTGAACTAAGTTCATTAAAGATATGTCGAATTTTGCTCAAGTTATCGTGTTAACGGCCATGCGGAATGACAGACGGACGACTGTGTATAAAAACTAGGCGCGGCATCAACCGATTCCGCCCATTTTCACAGAAATCAGTTAGCGTCATAAAATCTATGCCCATACCAAATTTCAAAAGGATTGGTTAATTTTTGTTCGACTTATGGCGTTAAAAGCATCCTAGACAAACTAAATGAAAAAGGGCGGAGCCACGCTCATTTTGAAATTTTCTTTTATTTTTGTATTTTGTTGCACCACATCATTACTGGAGTTGAATGTTGACATAATTTACTTATATACTGTAAAGATATTAAATTTTTTGTTAAAATTTTACTTTAAAAAAAAAAATTTTTTTAAAGTGGGCGTGGTCCTTCTCCGATTTTGGTAATTTTTATTAAGCATACATATAGTAATAGGAGTAACGTTCCTGCCAAATTTCATCATGATATCTTCAACGACTGCCAAATTACAGCTTGCAAAAGTTTTAAATTACCTTATTTTAAAAGTGGGCGGTGCCACGCCCATTGTCCAAAATTTTACTAATTTTCTATTCTGCGTCATAAGCTCAACTCATCTACCAATTTCCATCGCTTTATCTGTCTTTTGTAATGAATTATCGCACTTTTCGGTTTTTCGAAATTTTCGATATCGAAAAAGTGGGCGTGGTTACAGTCCGATATCGTTCATTTTAAATAGCGATCTGAGATGAGTGCTCAGGAACCTACAACCAAATTTCATCAAGATACCTCAAAATTTACTCAAGTTATCGTGTTAACGGACGGACATGGCTCCATCAAATTTTTTTTCGATCCTGATTATTTTGATATATGGAAGTCTATATCTATCTCGATTCCTTTATATATGTACAACCAACCGTTATCCAATCAAACTTAATATACTCTGTGAGCTCTGCTCAACTGAGTATAATAAGTGCAGCAAAGCAAAACACCATAGTTTTTTCATGAGTTGAATCTTTTGCGTTAAATTAAAAATTAAAGATAAAACGTTAGTATCATTTCGACGTCTTTAGTATTTTCGTTTATTTCATTTCTTTTAATTTTCATTATACATAGTTCCTCGCATTTAATCAAAAAGTCTCACAACTCTCAATTGGTTAATAAATTTAATACCTCTGAGCGACAAGTTATCACAAAAACCGGACTGGCGGGATTTTTATAAAGTTTGGTCTAGGGTGCATTCATTTGTCGCAATTTTAAAAACACTCGTTAAACGCCACATTTCTTCGGAAGCTTAACAACCATTATAAATACAACAGTTTCTAAGTACTTAAACATCATCTGATAAATACAAAATAAAGGCTTCACAAATTGAAGCTGTTGCTGTATGCTTTAGTACAGGGCCAGTTTTACATCGCTGGGTGACTAGGGTCTCGAGATATAGGCCAGAACATGGACCCGGATACCCCTAGAATGTGTTTATACAATATGGATATCAAATGAAAGCATTTGATGAGTGCTATAGTATGGGGTAATTTTCATACAACTGGGAGGCTGGGATCTCGAGATATAGCCCAAAACGTGGACCCGGATACACCTAGAATGTGTGTTGTATTATGGATATCAAATGAAAGCTGTTACTGAGAGCTTTAAAGTAATTTTCATTGTAATATTCGAATTAGTCGCATACTGATAAACTGATAAATATGCATGCGAAGCCGAAATAAAGACATGAATTAATAATACCCACATACCTATTTACATACGTCCTGTTCGATTTGCCTGAAATTTGGTATATAAATTTGCCTATATTAGTAAAAATACGGAGGGAGGAGTGAATACAAAGATTAGGAAAAAGTGTAGAGGGGCGAGGGCAGAGTTAGACGGAAAAAGCTTATTAAAATGTATGCAGATAGACCAAATTCAGGTCAGAACAACGTCTGCCGGGGCTGCTAGTATATAAATGTACTTGTAAATAAACCTACTAATCACTTAGCAGGTACCTAGTTTTACGAAATTATTATTTATGTTAGTATTAGTATATGTAGATGTAAGATTGTAAATAGAAAACAGAATTAAATTTATTTATTTATTTATTTATTTCGTATTAATCTAGAAAATGTGAACATTTTCATACAGATTACAAGAAAAAAATAGACACACAGTTATTTAATCGTAAAAACTAAAAATTACCTAAAAGTTTACGTATATAAGTCATTTAATATCGATTTAAACATATGTTTTGTGCAGGAAAAGTCCAATTTTATTTCAATGTAGAAACATCGTTTATTTCCTTAATTCAGAAAGTTCTTGTTTTATTGTTGCGAGTTGTAAATAAATATTATTAGAAAAATGCCGAAAGTTAAATGTTTTAATCCATTTGATTTGTCTCCGCACCCAAACACCGAAACCTACGGGACTATGGGAAAAGTAAAAAAAAAAAAACAAGTAAGGAAGGCTAAGTTCGGGTGTAACCAAACATTACATACTCAGCTGAGAGCTTTGGAGACAAAATAAGGGAAAATCACCATGTAGGAAAATGAACCTAGGGTAACCCTGGAATGTGTTTGTATGACATGGGTATCAAATGGAAGGTATTAAAGAGTATTTTAAAAGGGAGTCGGTCATAGTTCTAAAGGTGGACCAGGGGTGACTCTAGAATGCGTTTGTACGTTATGGGTATGAAATGAATGGTGTTAATGAGTATTTTAAAAGGGAGTGGGCCTTAGTTCTATATGTGGACGCTTTTTCCAGATATCGCCATATAGGTGGACCAGGGGTGACTATATAATGTGTTTGTACGATATGGGTATCAAATTAAAGGTACTAATGAGGGTTTTAAAAGGAAGTGGCCCTTAGTTGTATATGTGAAGGCGTTTTCGAGATATCGACAAAAATGTGGACCAGGGTGACCCCGAACATCATCTGTCGGGTACCGCTAATTTATTTATATATGTAATACCACGAACAGTATTCCTGCCAATATTCCAAGGGCTTTTGATTGCGCCCTGCAGAACTTTTTCATTTTTTTCTACTTAATATGGTAGGTGTCACACCCATTTTACAAAGTTTTTTCTAAAGTTATTTTTTGCGTCAATGACCCAATCAAATTACCATGTTTCGTCCCTTTTTTCATATTTGGTATAGAATTATGGCATTTTTTTTTCATATTTCGTAATTTTCGATTTCGAAAAAGTGGGCGCGGTTATAGTCGGATTTCGGCCATTTTTTGTACCAAGATAAAGTGAGTTGAGATAAGTACGCGAACTGAGTTTAGTAAAGATATATCGGTTTTTGCTCAAGTTATCGTTTTAACGGCCGAGCGGAAGGACAGCCGGTCGACTGTGTGTAAAAGCTGGGCGTGGCTTCAACCGATTTCACCCATTTTCACAGAAAACAGTTACCGTCATAGAGTCTATGCCTCTACCAAATTTCAGAAGGATTGGTAAATTTTGTTCGACTTATGGCATTAAAAGTATTCTAGACAAACTAAATGAAAAAGGGCGGAACCACGCCCATTTTGAAATTTTCTTTTATTTTTGTATTTTGTTGCACCATATCATTACTGGAGTTGAATGTTGACATGTTTACTTATATACAGTAAAAATAATCAATTTATTGTTAAAATTTGACTTTAAAATTTTTTTTTTTTAAAGTGGGCATGTTCTTCATCCGATTTTTATAATTTTTATTTAGCATATATATAGTAATAGTAGTAACGTTCCTGCCAAATTTCATCATGATACCTTCAATGACTGCCAAATTACAGCTTGCAAAACTTTTAAATTACCTTCTTTTAAAAGTGGGCGGTGCCACGCCCATTGTCCAAAATTTTACTAATTTTCTATTCTGCATCATAAGGTCAACCCACCTACCAAGCTTCATCGCTTTATCCGTCTTTGGCAATGAATTATCGAATTTTTTCGGTTTTTCGTTATCGAAAAAGTGGGCGTGGTTATAGTCCGATATCGTTCATTTTAAATAGCGATCTGAGATGATTTGTAGTGTAAACAGCCAACAATGTAATCCCAAATATTTAAACTAGTCTAATATGCTACCCTGCTACAAAAATAGTCTAAATGGTAATCAACACATAAATATGCATTTGATAATTAATGCTGACATAGCCATTAAAACAGGTGTGTGTACAACACACAACCAAACAAATTTGAATTCTAGCAAATTTGCAAGGTTTGCATTTCCCATAGAAGTCGCAGCTCAACACAGATGTGTAGGTACATATTTTGTGTCGAGTTGTATGTAGGTATGTAAGTATGTATGCTTAAGGTAGATATGCATGTAAGTATGTATGCTTAAATGTAAATATGTATGTAAGAATATGTTTAGAATAATAATAAGCTGAAATATTTGAATAAAGGGCATTCAGAATTCGCTCACTGATGTCAAACCTCATTTACCTGCATTTAATCTTTTATATGGCGATCCTGCCTATTATTCTGGTGGCTGATTTTTCAGCCTAATTTCATAGCTGGCAAGGATACGCCTTTTATATGGCGATCCTGCCTATGATTCTACTGGCTGAATTTTCAGCCTAATTTCATAGCTGGCAAGGATTTTACTGGCCGATTACAGCCTAAGCCTTGTAAAAGAAGCAAATGGTGTTTAGCAATGTTTATGATAATTTACGGGCTTTATAATCGAACTGATGCAGGAGCAGTGGATATGACCAATTTGGAACACTTAAGAATGACACCATTTAGCAATTTATGGGCTTTATAATCGAACTGATGCAGGAGCAGTGAATACGGCCAATTTAGAGCACTCAAAAATGACGCCATTTAGCAATTTTTATGATAATTTACGGGCTTTATAATCGAAATGATGCAGGAGCAGCGGATATAACCAGTAAAAATATTGATATTACCTTGGAAGGAACAAACAGTGATAAGGTGGTATAAACGGTGATAAGGTGGTATAACAACAGGACTGGCAGCATAAGTATAAGTATGCATAATAAGTATAATCAGTTTAATTTTGAAATAGCAGGAAAAATATTCTGGCAACTTAACGGCTGCCTATTGAAAAGCAAAAATTATATTTTTGCTGTAAAAATTTTTTTTTTCTCCTACTTATTGAATTATGTTCCCAGAAGAGGATATACAAAACCAAAGTCAGTTTGACCAAATTTTTGATAAATTAGTTAGATTAAATTTAAATTTGCAAGGAGGTGAAAAGAAAACACCCGAGAAAATCAAGCAAGGCCCTAGGCCAATAACAATTGAAGAATATAGACAGAGAAATAAGATTCAAAAAATTGAGGAACCTAAAGTTCCAAAACCGATAAAATTGAAAAGAAAAAGAGGAGGAAAGCAATTTGCCATTCGAAAAACAATAGCCAAGATTTATGAAAAAATTAATTTAAGCACAAATCAGACAGAAAACGAATGTGGGTTTTGGGTTTGCATATGTCGCTCGCTTCGTTTCTACGTCCCGTATGCCATTTATAAAACTCTGGATTTTTACCCTCTCGGTGTACTCCACGGGTGCGTCCGCATTTGCCAAATGTGCCAACCTTTCAACATCCGAGGCAAACTCCTGCAAAGTCTCATTCGCTCTTTGGTGACGGTTTTGCAACTCAATTTGGAATATCTGTTTCTATGCTCGATTCCATAACGTCTCTCGACAGCGGCCATCAATGCTTCATAACTGTTCCGTTCGTACTCTGGAATAGTCTGTAAGATTTCGGCAGCTGGTCCTTTCAATGCTACGAAGAGTGCAGCAATTTTATCTTCAACATTCCAGTTGTTCACTGTTGGGGTCTTCTCAAATTGTAGCTTAAATACCTGGAAAGGAACAGAACCGTCAAAGAATGGTGTTTTTACCTTTGGATTACTCGTTGAAACTGCTGGACGATTTAGTTGCAACTGCTCGATACGTCCTCTCAAAGCATCCACCTCGGCCTCGATTTTTTCTTCAAACTGTAAAATTTTTGTATCTTGCGCCTCCAACTTCGAGGAAATACGTCCTTCTTGCTCTTCCAGTTGAGCAGAGATCTGCGATGATATCTGTGCTGAAATTTGCGCCGACATTTCGGATATTCGTGCCTCTTGTGCTTCAATCTTCGCTGTTATTTCAGATAAAAAATTTCTGCAATACGTGTCTCCTGTGATTCCATCTTGGATGCCATATATGTCTTCTGTTCTTCCAGTTGAGTTTCCATCTTGGATGCCATATATGTCTTCTGTTCTTCTAACTGTGTTTCCATCTTAGATGTTATATCTGTCTTTTGCGATTCCAGTTGAGATGACATGTTGGTGGATATTTGTGATGACATTTCGGAAATTTGTGCCGATATTGCAGCCAATATCATGTTCGAGTCTGTGTTCGCCATTGTCTACGGTGTTTCATTTTTCTCCTCCAATTTTGTTGTCTCATCGCTATCAAGATGAAAGACATACTCTTCCACGTCAATTCCTTCTAATTCCATTGCCTCTCGTAGCCGTGCCTGAAGTTCGAGTTTAACGCCGCTTGTATTAAATCCACGGCTCTCCAACTCCTTCTTCAGTTGCTGGATCTTCAATTCACTGAACTTTGCCATTTCCTTGTTGTCCTCCGGAATTTATTCAACAATCTCACTTCTGACACCAATTGCAACGAATTTACTTGCAAATACTCTTATTTGCAATCCTCTGCTAGGTTCGAATCACTAAACTGTTGAATAAATAACTCCAATTTGTAATAATGCAAAATGGCCTTTATTAAAGTACTTCACAATAACACTCAAACTGTGCAACGAATAGCTTGCTTAATAACCAAACTGATTGATAGCTCAAATCAAACTGAATTCCAGCGCCTCTACAATTGTCGCCTTTTATACTCTTTGATTTCAACCTTCGCATCCTCTAGGCGCTTCCAGAATCTACTAGTCCAGCAGCTCCCAAACTTCTCAGCTGTAACTACAATTGCACAATTTTATAGTTTTTCTCATTGCATACTTATAGGAGTATCTCAGATACATGCATGTGTTTGTGCATTGACTCTCCCCTGCTCGTATACGTACATGGTACATATGTGTAGACGCAATTATTGATTCGTTTATGTAGATACATAATGATTGAATTATTGATGTGAATTCACGTCACTGCTTAGCATCGGCTTAGAGATAGCAGCACCCCTTAGTTTTGCTAATATTCGTAACACTGCCCTCCACCTAAGTCTGATCATCCCTATGAGACAAATCTCCCGATCTAAACGTTGCCAGCCTTTCCAAATGGACCACTTTCATTTTGGTTCGTGGTTTACCAATGGTTTGTATGCGGTACACTACATCGTTGATCCGTTTTACAACTTTGTATGGGCCTTCCCAATTACACTGCAATTTCGGGGACAAACCTTTTTACGTTTTGGGTTGTATAACAGCACCAAATCTCCTTCCTGAAAACCTTCTAAATTAACTGATTTATCGTATCTGGCTTTCATATTGTCACTCATAATCTTTGTTCGCTGCCTTATCAGATCATGTATTTCTCTTAGCTCTTCTTCCAGATCACTAGTGGATTTCTTGACATTTCCCTCCGCATTGACATCTACCCCAAATTTCAAATCAGCTGCCAGTCTAAGGTCATTGCCAAAAATTACTTTTGCAGGGGTTTGGCCCTTTGTCTCATGCACTGCTGACCGGTAAGCCATCAAGAATAATATTATGCGGGTATCCCACTCTTTATGGTACTTGTCTACTACTTTCCTTAAGTGCTCATCCAATGTTCTATTGAATCGTTCTACCATACAATCGGATTGAGGATGCAATGCAATTGTTCGTGTTTTTCGAATGCCCAATGATTTACACATTTCCTGGAACACAGATGATTCGAAATTCCTGCCTTGGTTAGAATGTAACTCCATTGGTACACCATACCTTGCAACCCAATTGTTTACAAACACTTCTGCTACCGTTTCCGCTTCTTGGTTTGGGATTGGGTATACCTCTGGCCATTTGCTGAAATAATCCATAACTACCAGTACATATTTGTTTCCGCCGTTGCTAGTAGGAAATGGACCGGCGACATCCATAGCGATCCTTTCAAATGGCGCACCTGAGTTATATTGCTTCATCTGGCCATGACTTCGGGTTCTGGGCCTTCCGCTCTGCTACAAACCTCGCAGTTCGCAATCCACTCAGTGACCGACTGACGGCAACCAACCCAATAGAATCTCTGTATAATCTTCTCGAGCGTCTTCGTGATTCCAAGATGACCTCCGCTTGGACCATTATGAAGCTCGCTGAGCACGTCAGGAATCCTCTTTCTGGGGACAACTATCAGTTTCTTCTTGCATTTACCATCCTCACTCTCCCATACTCGATGAAGGCAACCGGATATCAATTCTAAACTGTTCCACTGTGCCCAATATGACTTCGCAATGGGACTCTCTGCTGACATCTCTTCTCTGTTTGGTCTTTCGTTTCGTTCGAGCCCTTGCGTAACACGTGACAGATCTGTATCTTCTAGCTGACACTTTCTTAGCTGTTCCTTGTCCCATTCATCTGTACATGTTATAGTCATTAGCAGGACATCTATAATGTCTTTCTTGGCCTCGGCTTTTGAACAGTGCTTGCATTCCAAACTACATGGTCTTCGTGACATTGCATCGGCATTTCCATGGGTACTACCTTTTCGATGCTCAATGGAAAAGTCATAGTTTTGTAGTCGCTCGATCCACCGTGCCGATTGTCCTTCCGGATTACGGAACTGCAGAAGCCATTTTAAAGCTGCGTGATCTGTCCTGACACGGAATCGCTGGCCGTAGAGGTATTTGTGAAAATGTTTAATGCACTCTACCAATGCCAACAGCTCTCTCCGCGTAACGCAGTAGTTCCTCTCTGGTTTTCCAATCGAACGGATGTAATATGCAACTACCTTCTCCTGTCCATCGACCAGTTGTGATAAAACGCCTCCTATAGCATATCCACTCGCATCTGTATCTAGAATAAATGTTGCTCCAGGAATCGGATATGCTAACATTGGGGTAGTGCAAAAACGCTCCTTCAATGTTTGGAAAGCCACTTTTTGCTCCTTCTTCCATTCAAAAGCTTTATTTTTTCTTGTAAGCGCATGGAGGCTATGGGCTACGCTGGAAAATTTGTTACAAATCGGCGGTAATATGTGCACAGCCCAAGGAAACTTCTTAATTCATGTAGTTTCTGTGGTCTTGGCCAATCCTTTACAGCCTCTATCTTTTCGTTCGCAGTGCAGATGCCCTCTGTCGTTACATTGTGACCCAAATAATCTACTTTCTTTTTAAACAGCGCACACTTTTTGGGACTTAACGTCAGACCAGCGCCAGCTATTCTTTGGAAAACTTACTCCAAGTTCCTAAGATGTTCTTCAAAATTCTTGCCCAATACGATGATATCGTCCAGGTGCACCAAGCGTGTTTTCCAATGTAGTCCTTTCAGTACCTGGTCCATGAGTCTCTCAAAAGTAGCTGGTGCATTAGAAAGTCCAAAAGGCATCACTGTAAATTGCCAAAGACCATCACCGACACTGAAGGCTGTTTTCTCTTTACCTTCCTCCTTCACCTCCACTTGCCAGTAGCCGCTTTTCAAGTCCAGCGTGGAAAACCATTTCGTACCAGATAGCGAGTCCAGAGTGTCGTCAATTCTTGGCAATGGGTAGCTATCCTTTTTCGTTACGTCATTCAACTTCCGGTAGTCCACCCAAAACCTCATTTTTCCATCCGTCTTCTTTACAAGTACTACCGGTGAGCTCCATGGACTAGCTGATGGTTCGATGACGCCACTCTCGCTCATTTCTTGAATGATTTGACTCACAACTTCCCGCTTCGCCAGTGGAACACTACGTGGAGCTTGACGGATCGGCCTCGCATCTCCAGTGTCAATTTGATATTTCACAACCTTGGTGCGGTCTGGTTTAGAACCATCCTGGTCAAATATGTACGCGTACTTTAGGATCAGTTGTTTTGCCTTACTCTGATATGCTTCCCCTATCCCCTGCGTCCATGCCGTCATGTCATTTGAAAGATCAGTATTACTAGCTGAAACGTGTTCCTGGAGCTGTTCACAGTTAATAAATACTTCAGCTTCTTGGCATCTTTCCAAAATAGCTCATTTAGTCAGTTTGAGTGGTGACTTGAACTCATTGAGTACTCATACCGGAATACGTCCATCTTGTTTTATCATAGCCAGGGTTTTTCTTACAAGTATGTTTAGTGCTGATTTGTTTTCTGCTTCGACAACCCACAATTTGTTTGTCCCACAATCTCCATCAACCTTTGCCCAGATGACTGCTTCGGATTTTGGTGGTATTTGCTGACTCTCTTCCACCAGAACTCGTTTACTGCTGTAGCCTCTCTCGTAGCCGAAATTAAGTGGTACATCCATGTTTTTATATCGCACCGTCTTGCTTTGCATGTCGATCTTGATGCCCTGGTCGATTAAGAAGTCCACTCCAATTATGATTTCATCAACAATTTCTGCCACTATAAAATTATGTACTACCGTGACGTTCCCAATTGCGACTTCACATAATACTTCTCCTAGAACCGTGCTGTCTTCTCCAGTGGCTGTACGCAATCTTGCTCCATGCAATGGTCTTATCTTCTTGTTGACTAAATCCGCTCGAATGATGGAATGAGATGCACCCATATCTACAGTCAATAAACGTTCCTTTCCATCCACATGTCCTCCGACAGTAAGATTGTTTGACCTTCTTCCAATTTGCGAGATAGAGATTATGGGGCATTCAATTGAGGGAGCCAGCTGTTGCCCCTTGCGGCTGACTCTCTTTAGTTTAACGATTGAGTGGACTTGGAGATTTGCTCATCTCCTTCAGCTCTGCGTTTACGACCACCCACATTGTTGGAACTGTTAGGGTTGGTGTTGCAATGTCGTGCAATATGACCTGGGTTGCCGCACTTGAAACATTTAATAACTCCGGAATTTTTCTGTTGTGATCCCTTCAGTGCTTCCAAAATTGTGTCTACCCAATCTGGTCTTTCCACTTCCACACGATGAGCTTTGTATGCTGGTTTACTCAAAAGCGACGCTGTTTCTTGAGTCAGTGAATGGGATACCGTTTCTGCGAATGTGGGTTTTGGGTTTGCATATGTCGCTCGCTTCGTTTCTACGTCCCGTATGCCATTTATAAAACTCTGGATTTTTACCCTCTCGGTGTACTCCATGGGTGCGTCCGCATTTGCCAAATGTGCCAACCTTTCAGCATCCGAGGCAAACTCCTGCAAAGTCTCATTCGCTCTTTGGTGACGGTTTTGCAACTCAATTTGGAATATCTGTTTTCTATTCTCGCTTCCATAACGTCTCTCGACAGCGGCCATCAATGCTTCATAACTGTTCCGTTCGTACTCTGGAATAGTCTGTAAGATTTCGGCAGCTGGGCCTTTCAATGCTACGAAGAGTGCAGCAACTTTATCTTCAACATTCCAGTTGTTCACTGTTGGGGTCTTCTCAAATTGTAGCTTAAAGACCTGGAAAGGAACAGAACCGTCAAAGAATGGTGTTTTTACTTTCGGATTACTCGTTGAATCTGCTGGGCGATTTAGTTGCAACTGCTCGATACGTCCTCTCAAAGCATCAACCTCGGCCTCGATTTTTTCTTCAAACTGTAAAATTTTTGTATCTTGCGCCTCCAACTTCGAGGAAATACGTCCTTCTTGCTCTTCCAGTTGAGCAGAGATCTGCGATGATATCTGTGCTGAAATTTGCGCCCACATTTCGGATATTCGTGCCTCTTGTGCTTCAATCTTCGCTGTTATTTCAGATAAAAAATTTCTGCAATACATGTCTCCTGTGATTCCATCTTGGATGCCATATATGTCTTCTGTTCTTCCAGATGAGTTTCCATCTTGGATGCCATATATGTCTTCTGTTCTTCTAACTGTGTTTCCATCTTAGATGTTATATCTGTCTTTTGCGATTCCAGTTGAGATGACATGTTGGTGGATATTTGTGATGACATTTCGGACATTTGTGCCGATATTGCAGCCAATATCATGTTCAAGTCTGTGTTCACCATTGTCTGCGGTGTATCATTTTTCTCCTCCAATTTTGTTGTCTCATCGCCATCAAGATGAAAGACATACTCTTCCACGTCAATTCCTTCTAATTCCATTGCCTCTCGTAGCCGTGCCTGAAGTTCGAGTTTAACGCCGCTTGTATTCAATCCACGGCTCTCCAACTCCTTCTTCAGTTGCTGGATCTTCAATTCACTGAACTTTGCCATGTCCTTGTTGGCCTCCGGAATTTATTCAACAATCTCACTTTTGACACCAATTGTAACGAATTTACTTGCGAATCCTCTTATTTGCAATCCTCTGCTAAGTTCGAATCACTAAACTGTTGAATAAATAACTCCAATTTGTAATAATGCAAAATGGCCTTTATTAAAGTACTTCACAATAACACTCAAACTGTGCAACGAATAGCTTGCTTAATAACCAAACTGATTGATAGCTCAAATGAAAGTCACTCTCAAAATAATACTGCTATGGCTCGCTAGATAGCGTCTTAATCGAAACTGATTGATAGCTCAAATCAAACTGAATTCTAGCGCCTCTACAATTGTCGCCTTTTATACTCTTTGATTTCAACCTTCGCATCCTCTAGGCGCTTCCAGAATCTACTAGTCCAGCAGCTCCCAAACTTCTCAGCTGTAACTACAATTGCACAATTTTATAGTTTTTCTCATTGCATACTTATAGGAGTATCTCAGATATATGCATGTGTTTGTGCATTGACTCTCCGCTGCTCGTATACGTACATGGTACATATGTGTAGACGCAATTATTGATTCGTTTATGTAGATACATAATGATTGAATTATTGATGTGAATTCACGTCACTGCTTAGCATCGGCTTAGAGATAGCAGCACCCCTTAGTTTTGCTAATATTCGTAACAATATATATTTTAAAGTGCGCAAACTTATAATTTAAAAGTTATTTGTTGTTAAAGTTTGCAAATTTAGCAAATTTCTATAGCATTTTAAATTACAATTTACACAACTTTCAAAACCTTAATCCACATACATATCTATATGAATTGGCAACGATAAATTTAAATTGCATTTTTGTATATTTCACATTTCATTTTTGCATTGTTTTTACTTACTATACATGTTTTTATTAAATCAATCGCGCTTTTGTAGCAACATGCACATTTATATATATATATATTTTATTGATGACATTACAAAGCTGTGCTGCCACATAAACAAAAAAAAATAAACAAATATAAATATTAACTTACCACCTTTAAGTTAATAAAGAACAAGGAAAATATATATTTTTACTACTCATTTTGAAAATTTGAAACACCTTTCCGCGTAGGCGGCCTTCGGCCGCGCTTATAAAAAATAACCCTGGGCCAAGTCCGGGTGTGTGGTATAACCGTGGCTACCGCCACACACCCGGACTTGGCATGGCGTAGCCCAGGGTTATTTTTTATACGCGCGGCCGAAGGCCGCCTATGCAGAAAGGTGTTCTACGCAGAATTACTGTGCATGGCACAGCCGGTGTTGGATCGGCTAACATAACAATAAACATAAGAGTTATAATGTAATATCAGCTCGTTCACGAATGCAAAAAAGAGCTTTTTCAAATTTTTGGTAAATAAAGACTAGAAAAGTTAAAGATATATATACATCAGATGAAAGGTATTTTTGTAAGTTATTTTTCGATTCTGCACTTGTTCCGTTTTTAGATGTGGCAGCACAGATGTGTAATGTCATAAAATATATATACGTATACACATATAGAAGTTGTATAGAAATTTGCAAACTTTAACAATAAATAACTTAAATTATAAGTTTGCGCACTTTAAAATATATATATTTGTGATCGGGAGAACTCCCTCTTTCATTTCATATCAAGTTGAACCCAGAACCCGGGGGGTGCTAGACTAAATCGCTGCCGAAAATTTAAATTGATAATGAGAAATATGAGTTTATATTGAGAAAATAAAAATTTATAATGAAAAATATAATTTTATAATGAGAACATATAAATTGATAATGAGAAATGTAACTTCATATTGAGAAAATATAAATTGATAATGAGAAACGGTACTTCATATTGAGAAAAAATAAGTTGGCAATGAGAAAATGTAAGTTCATAATTAGAAATAAAAATATTTAGGTTTTATTTGTACCTGTTTTTACTTAAGTGGACTTGTATTGAAAGGCATTCATAGCTTAAAAATATCTGTTGTGGATGGAGAAATCGACGGTAGTGGTTATAATTTAAAAAATCTTACTTGCCGAGCGCTTTAAACAACGCTATATTTTAATTATCTTTATGCGAAATATTGCAGAATTGGCTCATCGACTCCGGATCAGATTAATTGCAACTTTTCATTCTTAAAATTTTATATTTTCTCATTATAAAATTATATATTCTCATTATCAACAGGGCCGCAGAGTGCCGAGCCGGGCCCCTGGGACAGTTCGCGTTTACGGGCCCCCCTTAAAAAATAAACTCAATCCAGTAAAAACAAGTAAGGAAGGTTAAGTTCGGGTGTAACCGAACATTACATACTCAGTTGAGAGCTATGGGGACAACATACGGGAAAATAACCATGTAGGAAAATTGAAGTGTTAAGAAGGAAAAGATGTTTAGTGTTCAATGTTCCAACATTAAATCCTGTTTTATTAAATAAATTCTTGTCTTTTATAGTAATTTACTTAACCTATACATTCATAAATATCTTAATACTAATAACTAAAAATAAGTACATAGGAAATGGGTTATGCATACATGTACGTTTGTATACAGTCTTTGTATACATGTAGTTTTGTATGCATAACTCCATACATGTAGTTTTGTACATTTAGCAGCGTCAGCAGATCAATTTGAGTGTTTTAATATTTTCCCACCATGGGTTGTATGTTTGTATGTATAGTTTATGAGCTGTGAATGGATATGGGTCTCATATTCGGCATTCCATTGATGTTGGCTAGCCGTCTGGGTTAGTTCAATAATTTATGTTGGAAAATATTGTAATATGATTATTACTAAAATATATTTGGAGTTTGTTATGCGTAATGTCGCGAATATGTTACAGTGAGTGTGACGTATAATGATACAATACAGTGGGTGTGACGTATAATGCTACAAAATGAATCGAGGGAAACCCTGGAATGTGTTTGTATGACATGCGTATCAAATGAAAGGCATTAAAGAGTATTTTAAGAGGAAGTGGGCCATAGATCTATAGATGGACGCCATTTAGGGATATCGCCATAAAGGTGGACCAGGCCTGACTCGAGAATTTGTTTGTACGATATGGGTATCAAATGAAATGTGTTAATGATAATTTTAAAAGGGAGTGGGCCTAAGTTGTATAGGTGGACGTCTTTTCGAGATATCGCCATAAAGGTGAACCAGGGGTGACTCTAGAATTTATTTTGTACGATATGGGTATCAAATAAAAGGTATTAATGAGTACTTTAAAAGAGCGTGGGCCTAAGTTCTATAGATGTACGCCTTTTCGAGATATCGCCATAAAGATGGACCAGGGGTGACTCTAGAATTTGTTTGTAGGATATGAGTATCAAATGAAAGCTGTTAATGTGTACTTTAAGAGGGCGTGGGCCTTAGTTCTATAGGTGGACGTCTTTTCGAGATATCGCCATAAAGTTGGACCAGGGGTGACTCTAGAATTTATTTTGTATGATACGGGTATCAAATAAAAGGTATTAATGAGTATTTTAAAAGAGTGTGGGCCTAAGTTCTATAGATGTACGCCTTTTCGAGATATCGCCATAAAGATGGACCAGGGGTGACTCTAGAATTTGTTTGTAGGATATGAGTATCAAATGAAAGGTGTTAATGTGTATTTTAAGAGGGCGTGGGCCTTAGTTCTATATGTGGACGCCTTTTCGAGATATCGCTATAAACGTGGACCAGGGGTGACTCTAGAATTTGTTTGTACTATATGGGTATCAAATGAAAGGTGTTAATGAGTATTTTACAAGGGAGTGGGCCTAAGTTCTATAGGTGGACGCATTTCGGAATATCGTTATAAAAGTGGACCTGGGTTGACTCTAGAATGCGTTTGTACAATATGGGTGTCAAACGAAAAGTGTAATAAGTGTTTTAAAAGGGAGTGGGCCTTTGTTCTATGGGTGGACGCCTTTTCGGGATATCGCCATAAACGTGGACCAGGGGTGACTCTAGAATGCGTTTGTACAATATGGGTATCAAATGAAAGGTGCTAATAAATATTTTAAAAGGGTGTGGGCCTTAGTTCTATAGGTGGACGCCTTTTCGAGATATCGCCATAAAGGTGGACCAGGGGTGACACTAGAATTTGTTTGTACGATATGGGTATCAAATGAAAGGTGTTAATGAGTATTTTAAAAGGGCGTGGGTCTTAGTTCTATAGATGGACGCCTTTTCGAGATATCTCCATAAAAGTAGACCAGGGGTGACTCTAGAATTTGTTTGTACGATATGGGTATCAAATGAAAGGTGTTAATGAGTATTTTAAAAGGGAGTGGGCCTTAGTTCTATAGGTGGATGCCCTTTCGAGATATCGCCATAAAGGTGGGCCAGGGGTGACTCTAGAATTATTGTGTACGTTATGGGTATCAAATGAAAGGTATTAATGAGTATTTTAAAAGGGTGTGGGCCTTAGTTCTATAGGTGGACGCCTTTTCGAGATATCGCCATAAAGGTGGACCAAGGGTGACTCTAGAATTTGTTTGTACGATATGGGTATCAAATGAAAGGTGTTAATGAGTATTTTAAAAGGGCGTGGGCCTTAGTTCTATAGGTGGACGCCTTTTCGAGATATCGACATAAAGGTGGACCAGGGGTGACTCTAGAATTTGTTTATGCGATATGGGTATCAAATGAAAGCTGTTAATGAGTATTTTAAAAGGGAGTGGGCCTTAGTTCTATAGGTGGATGCCTTTTCGAGATATCGCCATAAAGGTGGACCAGGGGTGACTCTAGAATTTTTTTGTACGATATGGGTATCAAATGAAAGGTGTTAATGAGTATTTTAAAAAGGCGTGGGCCTTAGTTCTATAGGTGGACGCCTTTTCGAGATATCGACATGAAGGTGGACCAGGGGTGCCTCTAGAATTTGTTTGTACGATATGGGTACCAAATGAAATGTGTTAATAATAATTTTAAAAGGGAGTGGGTCTAAGTTCTATAGGTGGACGTCTTTTCGAGATATCGCCATAAAGGTGGACCAGGGGTGACTCTAGAATTTATTTTGTATGATACGGGTATCAAATAAAAGGTATTAATGACTATTTTAAAAGAGTGTGGGCCTAAGTTCTATAGATGTACGCCTTTTCGAGATATCGCCATAAAGATGGACCAGGGGTGACTCTAGAATTTGTTTGTAGGATATGAGTATCAAATGAAAGGTGTTAATGTGTATTTTAAGAGGGCGTGGGCCTTAGTTCTATATGTGGACGCCTTTTCGAAATATCGCCATAAACGTGGACCAGGGGTGACTCTAGAATTTGTTTGTACTATATGGGTATCAAATGAAAGGTGTTAACGAGTATTTTAAAAGGGAGTGGGCCTAAGTTCTATAGATGTACGCCTTTTCGAGATATCGCCATAAAGATGGACCAGGGGTGACTCTAGAATTTGTTTGTAGGATATGAGTATCAAATGAAAGGTGTTAATGTGTATTTTAAGAGGGCGTGGGCCTTAGTTCTATATGTGGACGCCTTTTCGAAATATCGCCATAAACGTGGACCAGGGGTGACTCTAGAATTTGTTTGTACTATATGGGTATCAAATAAAAGGTATTAATGACTATTTTAAAAGAGTGTGGGCCTAAGTTCTATAGATGTACGCCTTTTCGAGATATCGCCATAAAGATGGACCAGGGGTGACTCTAGAATTTGTTTGTAGGATATGAGTATCAAATGAAAGGTGTTAATGTGTATTTTAAGAGGGCGTGGGCCTTAGTTCTATATGTGGACGCCTTTTCGAAATATCGCCATAAACGTGGACCAGGGGTGACTCTAGAATTTGTTTGTACTATATGGGTATCAAATGAAAGGTGTTATTGTGTATTTTAAGAGGGCGTGGGCCTTAGTTCTATATGTGGACGCCTTTTCGAGATATCGCAATAAACGTGGACCAGGGGTGACTCTAGAATTTGTTTATACTATATGGGTATCAAATGAAAGGTGTTAATGAGTATTTTAAAAGGGAGTGGGCCTAAGTTCTATAGGTGGACGCATTTCGGAATATCGTTATAAAAGTGGACCTGGGTTGACTCTAGAATGCGTTTGTACAATATGGGTGTCAAACGAAAAGTGTAATAAGTGTTTTAAAAGGGAGTGGGCCTTTGTTCTATGGGTGGACGCCTTTTCGGGATATCGCCATAAACGTGGACCAGGGGTGACTCCAGAATGCGTTTGTACAATATGGGTATCAAATGAAAGGAGTAGATGAGTATTTTAAAAGGGTGTGGGCCTTAGTTCTATAGGTGGACGCCTTTTCGAGATATCGCCATAAAGGTGGACCAGGGGTGACACTAGAATTTGTTTGTACGATATGGGTATCAAATGAAAGGTGTTAATGAGTATTTTAAAAGGGCGTGGGCCTTAGTTCTATAGGTGGACGCCTTTTCGAGATATCGACATAAAGGTGGACCAGGGGTGACTCTAGAATTTGTTTATACGATATGGGTACCAAATGAAAGGTGTTAATGAGTATTTTAAAAGGGAGTGGGCCTTAGTTCTATAGGTGGATGCCTTTTCGAGATATCGCCATAAAGGTGGACCAGGGGTGACTCTAGAATTTTTTTGTACGATATGGGTATCAATTGAAAGGTGTTTATTAGTATTTTAAAAAGGCGTGGGCCTTAGTTCTATAGGTGGACGCCTTTTCGAGATATCGACATGAAGGTGGACCAGGGGTGACTCTAGAATTTGTTTGTACGATATGGGTGTCAAATGAAAGGTGTTAATGAGTATTTTAAAAAGGAGTGGGCCTTAGTTCTATAGGTGGACGCCTTTTCGAGATATCGCCATAAAGGTGGACCAGGGGTGACACTAGAATTTGTTTGTACGATATGGGTATCAAATGAAAGGTGTTAATGAGTATTTTAAAAGGGCGTGGGCCTTAGTTCTATAGGTGGACGCCTTTTCGAGATATCGACATAAAGGTGGACCAGGGGTGACTCTAGAATTTGTTTATACGATATGGGTACCAAATGAAAGGTGTTAATGAGTATTTTAAAAGGGAGTGGGCCTTAGTTCTATAGGTGGATGCCCTTTCGAGATATCGCCATAAAGGTGGGCCAGGGGTGACTCTAGAATTATTGTGTACGTTATGGGTATCAAATGAAAGGTATTAATGAGTATTTTAAAAGGGAGTGGGCCTAAGTTCTATAGGTGGACGCATTTCGGAATATCGTTATAAAAGTGGACCTGGGTTGACTCTAGAATGCGTTTGTACAATATGGGTGTCAAACGAAAAGTGTAATAAGTGTTTTAAAAGGGAGTGGGCCTTTGTTCTATGGGTGGACGCCTTTTCGGGATATCGCCATAAACGTGGACCAGGGGTGACTCCAGAATGCGTTTGTACAATATGGGTATCAAATGAAAGGAGTAGATGAGTATTTTAAAAGGGTGTGGGCCTTAGTTCTATAGGTGGACGCCTTTTCGAGATATCGCCATAAAGGTGGACCAGGGGTGACACTAGAATTTGTTTGTACGATATGGGTATCAAATGAAAGGTGTTAATGAGTATTTTAAAAGGGCGTGGGCCTTAGTTCTATAGGTGGACGCCTTTTCGAGATATCGACATAAAGGTGGACCAGGGGTGACTCTAGAATTTGTTTATACGATATGGGTACCAAATGAAAGGTGTTAATGAGTATTTTAAAAGGGAGTGGGCCTTAGTTCTATAGGTGGATGCCCTTTCGAGATATCGCCATAAAGGTGGGCCAGGGGTGACTCTAGAATTATTGTGTACGTTATGGGTATCAAATGAAAGGTATTAATGAGTATTTTAAAAGGGTGTGGGCCTTAGTTCTATAGGTGGACTCCTTTTCGAGATATCGCCATAAAGGTCGACCAGGGGTGACTCTAGAATTTGGTTGTACGATATGGGTATCAAATGAAAGGTGTTAATGAGTATTTTAAAAGGGCGTGGACGCCTTTTCGAGATATCGACATAAAGGTGGACCAGGGGTGACTCTAGAATTTGTTTATACGATATGGGTATCAAATGAAAGGTGTTAATGAGTATTTTAAAAGGGAGTGGGCCTTAGTTCTATAGGTGGATGCCTTTTCGAGATATCGCCATAAAGGTGGACCAGGGGTGACTCTAGAATTTTTTTGTACGATATGGGTATCAAATGAGAGGTGTTAATGAGTATTTTAAAAAGGCGTGGGCCTTAGTTCTATAGGTGGACGCCTTTTCGAGATATCGACATGAAGGTGGACCAGGGGTGACTCTAGAATTTGTTTGTACGATATGGGTATCAAATGAAATGTGTTAATGATAATTTTAAAAGGGAGTGGGTCTACGTTCTATAGGTGGACGTCTTTTCGAGATATCGCCATAAAGGTGGACCAGGGGTGACTCTAGAATTTGTTTGTACTATATGGGTATCAAATGAAAGGTGTTAACGAGTATTTTAAAAGGGAGTGGGCCTAAGTTCTATAGGTGGACGCATTTCGGAATATCGTTATAAAAGTGGACCTGGGTTGACTCTAGAATGCGTTTGTACAATATGGGTGTCCAACGAAAAGTGTAATAAGTGTTTTAAAAGAGAGTGGGCCTTTGTTCTTTGGGTGGACGCCTTTTCGGGATATCGCCATAAACGTGGACCAGGGGTGACTCTAGAATGCGTTTGTACAATATGGGTATCAAATGAAAGTTGCTAATGAGTATTTTAAAAGGGCGTGGGCCTTAGTTCTATAGGTGGACGCCTTTTCGAGATATCGCCATAAAGGTGGACCAGGGGTGACACTAGAATTTGTTTGTACGATATGGGTATCAAATGAAAGGTGTTAATGAGTATTTTAAAAGGGCGTGGGTTTTAGTTCTATAGGTGGACGCCTTTTCGAGATATCTCCATAAAAGTAGACCAGGGGTGACTCTAGAATTTGTTTGTACGATATAGGTATCAAATGAAAGGTGTTAATGAGTATTTTAAAAGGGAGTGGGCCTTAGTTCTATAGGTGAATGCCCTTTCGAGATATCGCCATAAAGGTGGGCCAGGGGTGACTCTAGAATTTTTGTGTACGTTATGGGTATCAAATGAAAGGTATTAATGAGTATTTTAAAAGGGTGTGGGCCTTAGTTCTATAGGTGGACGCCTTTTCGAGATATCGCCATAAAGGTGGACCAGGGGTGACTCTAGAATTTGTTTGTACGATATGGGTATCAAATGAAAGGTGTTAATGAGTATTTTAAAAGGGCGTGGGCCTTAGTTCTATAGGTGGACGCCTTTTCGAGATATCGACATAAAGGTGGACCAGGGGTGACTCTAGAATTTGTTTATACGATATGGGTACCAAATGAAATGTGTTAATGAGTATTTTAAAAGGGAGTGGGCCTTAGTTCTATAGGTGGATGCCTTTTCGAGATATCGCCATAAAGGTGGACCAGGGGTGACTCTAGAATTTTTTTGTACGATATGGGTATCAATTGAAAGGTGTTAATTAGTATTTTAAAAAGGCGTGGGCCTTAGTTCTATAGGTGGACGCCTTTTCGAGATATCGACATGAAGGTGGACCAGGGGTGACTCTAGAATTTGTTTGTACGGTATGGGTGTCAAATGAAAGGTGTTAATGAGTATTTTAAAAAGGAGTGGGCCTTAGTTCTATATGTGGACGCCTTTTCGAGATATCGCCATAAACGTGGACCAGGGGTGACTCTAGAATGTGTTTGTCGGATATGGGTGTCAAATTAAAGGTATTAATGAGGGTTTTAAAATGGAGTGGCCCTTAGTTGTATATGTGAAGGCGTTTTCGAGATATCTACCAAAATGTGGACCAGGGTGATCCAGAACATCATCTGTCGGGTACCGCTAATTTATTTATATATGTAATACCACGTACAGTATTCCTTCCAAGATTCCAAGGGCTTTTGATTTCGCCCTGCAAAACTTTTTCATTTTCTTCTGCTTAATATGGTAGGTGTCACACCCATTTTACCAAGTTTTTTTCTAAAGTTATATTTTGCGTCAATAGACCAATACAATTACCATGTTTCATTCCTTTTTTCGTACTTGGTATATAATTATGGCATTTTTTTCATTTTTCGTAATTTTCGATATCGAAAAATTGGGCGTGGTCATAGTCGGATTTCGGCCAGTTTTTACACCAATACAAAGTGAGTCCAGATAAGTACGCGAACTGAGTTTAGTAAAGATATATCGATTTTTTCTCAAGTTATCGTGTTAAAGGCCGAGCGGAAGGACAGACGGTCGACTGTGTATAAAAGCTGGGCGTGGCTTCAACCGATTTCGCCCTTTTTCACAGAAAACAGTTACCGTCCTAGGAGCTAAGCCTCTACCAAATTTCACAAGGATTGGTTAATTTTTGTTCGACTTATGGCATTAAAAGCATCCTAGACAAATTAAATGAAAAAGGGCGGAGACACGCCCATTTTGAAATTTTCTTTTATTTTTGTATTTTGTTGCACCATATCATTACTGGAGTTGAATGTTGGCATAATTTACTTATATGCTGTAAAGATATTAACTTTTCTTTTAAAATTTGAATTTAAAAAAAATTTTTTTTAAAAAGTGGGCGTGGTCGTTTTCCGATTTTGCTAATTTTTATCAAGCAGACATAAAGTAATAAGAGTAACGTTCCTGCCAAATTTCATCATGATATCTTCAACGACTGCCAAATTACAGCTTGCAAAACTTCTAAGTTACCTTCATTTAAAAGTGGGCGGTGCCACGCCCATTGTCCAAAATTTTACTAGTTTTCTATTCTGCGTCATAAGCCCAACTCACGTACCAAGTTTCATCGCTTAATGCGTATTTGGTAATGAATTATCGCACTTTTTCGATTTTTCGAAATTTTCGATATCGAAAAAGTGGGCGTGGTTATTGTCCGATATCATTCATTTTAAATAGCGATCTGAGATGAGTGCCCAGGAACCTACATACCAAATTTCATCAAGATATCTCAAAATTTACTCAAGTTATCGTGTTAACGGACAGACGGACGGACGGACGGACGGAAATGGCTCAATCGAATTTTTTTTCGATACTGATGGGTTTGATATATGGAAGTCTATATCTATCTCGATTCCTTTATACCTGTACAACCAACCGTTATGCAATCAAAATTAATATACTCTGTGAGCTCTGCTCAACTGAGCATAAAAATAACATAACATACATAAATTTTTCAATTCACATTGTCAGTTTTATTTCATATAAAATAAGATTTACTGGAGCACTTACATAAATGAAATGTTAGATTTCATTGTTTGATTTACTTACATTAATTTTTCTAAATATGTACATCTTAAGAGCCAAGGAAAACCTTCCGTGCGTTTTGGTCTGCAAATATGAAAATTACCTTTTCAAAACTATTGCTGCGAGCAAGGCTGGACTCCAACGCTTGTCAAGCGATTTTGGCTCATAGTAGAATGTAAAAAATGTTTCAACCGGGACAAAAGACTAAAAGAACGCTCCCCTTCAGCCACACTGACTGGAAGTGTGCAAAATATTCTTAATCCTATGCAGATGTTCGGAAATATTACTTCAATCTTCAAGTCATGAAATTTTTTCGGAAGTTGATATGGTAGCAGCGAATCACATCCCAAATTTGCAAAGTGGATGGCTTTGAGATGAATGATTTCGTCTATTAGATCCGTAGAAATATCGATACCATAAATCGTGCAGAATGCCGCTGCCTTTTCTCTGAGCTCTTCTTCCGTCAGATCCTCATACTTCCACAAAAACTAAATTTAATCGCAATGTCATTTACGGCTTCGAAACGTCTCGTCGTGTTACCAATCAAGCAGTCCAAAAGAAGGTAAAAAACTTGCTGTTTGAATTGAGTTTCGGAATCACACTCAGGTGATTCGCCAGGTAATCCATCGAACTGAAGCTTTCTTATCTTCCTTCTTTTCTCTGCGAAGGTATTCACAACTCCTATACTCCCTGCCAGAACCTTACATTCTTAAAGTATGATCGAACATTTATCCCTGAACTTCTTCAACTCATCAATCAGGCTACTTATATTTTCTGTTTCTACGTCCAGTGTGGCAATTCTAGCTTGCAGTACCAGATTTCGATGGTTGATTACCATCAACACTTTGAGTCAAATGGAGGCTAAGAGGATACACTCAAATTTCCCCATATATGCTTCAATACCTTTCAAATCAGTTACTGTTTCTGAACGCAGATTCAAAAGCGTGATTTCATCAATAGCTTTCAATATTTGGGAATGTGAGTTGCGAAAGATTTCACACTATCCACACGAGCAGACCATCGTGTTTGTGACATGCTGTGAAAGGAGCAATTAGGTTTTTCCTTAAGAATTTCCCATCTCTGAGGGCTTGCGCTAAAGATATTATAGAATTTCTGCATAATACCGAAAAATGTGATGACTTCTGAAAAAATTCAGCAGCTTGCACTCCACATAATTTTAAACTATGACAAGCACAAGGTGCAAGTATTGCCAGGGAGTTATCTCTCAGGATATGACCCTGCGCTCCTTTGTAATGACCGCTCATATTACTGCCATTATCATACCCTTGCCCACGGCAGTCATAGCTGCGATAGCTTCTCCTGTTTTTGCGTTACAATCGACAAACTCTAAGAACGGTTCTTGGATTTTCCATTTTCCGGAGTCCCTGTCTAATAAAACATGACGCAATATAAAAACAGTCTGCTCAATATGCGCCGAATAAGGGGTTGCATCCACTATTACTGTGTAATACTTGACGGTCTTTCAGCTGCTTCATTTCTAAGGTTTTCCGCTAAGAAAAAATCCACTGAACTTGCATTTCGAATTCTCATTTCATATTGGCGCCACTCTATATAGCAAGTTTTATGATTTTGACTATTTTCATGTTCAGGAATTTTGTCGTGTAACCTCTTCCAACCTTTTTCTTTAGAATAACCTGAAGAATTTGTCAAAGCTGATCGGGTATTTTGGGAAATTTTGCTGAAAAGCCGGCATGAAAAATAAAAAATCGGTTATTTTGCTGCACTCCAAACGAGCCAATCACGCTTTACCTTTTCTCCGTTTATAAACGGTTTATTTAGCTTGACTTGACAGGCAGGCCGCAAGGCCGCATGCACGGCCGTTGTGAACGAATTGTGTAATTGAAATTTAAGTAACTTGCCGTTAAGCTACAAGCTTTAAACTTGGAATATAGTTCAGAACCCGATGACAATGCAATAATAAGAAAAAAATCGCCGCTAGGTGGCGCAAGGATCAAGATATTCGCAAAAATCGTATTTGTCGTCCAATTTGGCTCATGTTTGGAACACATATAACATGCAAGAATAGAAAGCGACCTATGGAAAAAATCGCCGCCAGGTGGCGCAAGGATCTAGATATTCACAAAAATCGTAGTTGTGGTCCGATTTGGTCCATATTTGGAACACATAATACATACATGAATAGAAAGCGACCTATGACGCCCGATTTGGCTCATATTTGGAACAAATATTGCATACAGTCCGGTAGAAGTGACATCAAAATATTTTGGAGTTGGAGGAGGGACAAGCATACGTGGCGCAGAGTCGAGTAACGTCTTTGGAAGGATTATGTATTGAGGACTTAGGTTGTAACAAATTGTCAGGAAAGAGTCCTTGTAATAATGAGTCACTAAATGAACTAAATAGAATGGGAAATAATAGGCAAATAAATAAAGACTAAAAACTTGAAAATAAAATAATTAAAAAAAAAATTTAGTTAAACGGTTTTATTGAAAACAATACTTACATGAAGTAATAATAATACGAAAAGCTAGAAAATAATTAGGTAAGTCCTAGGTACTAGTCATCACACTCCTTATCAATCTAGGACGTTGATCAGACAATTAAATACATTTTTTTTTTTAATTATTATATTTTAGAGTAGTATGGAGTATGATTTGAAGGAAATGGCGACCACTTAAGTCGTTGCGAAGTCGCAATAAAATGTGATTTTAGGTTAGTTTAAGCATTTTGGACAGATAGCGCTTATAAAATTGTGTCAAAAACGTTTATCTAACTTAAAATCACATTTTATTTCGCCTATGACTATGCCCCATAATATTTGATCGCACGCTTATGATTTTAGTTAAGTGATTTTCAATTTTTAAGCAATTTTTTTTTAGCAAAATATGTATATATCTATGAAATCCTAGTTAGAGTACTGTCAATACTGCTTTGCCTTGCCGGGCCCCCAAAAACCTTCCGGGCCCCAGGGATTTCCCATTATCGATTTGCGTTTTCTCAATATAAACTTATATTTCTCAATACAAAGTTATATATTCCTATTATAAACTGGAAAAGTTGTAGTGCGTAAACGAACTGTCATATTTTGTATGAAAATCATTTACACAGTTTGTATAAATTTACGCGCATATTTCATGGTGTAAACGCGATAAACTCAAAGGAATGCAACCTTGCAAACATAACAGCCGTCATTTTCATGTGTAAAAATTCTCTGATACAAGGAATGCTAACGCGCTTAGGCTGTTTTCGCTACTTTTCTGCGCACTTGATTTTGTTTTACAAATTTTTGGCGATGGAATTTTAGCTAAGCGAAAGTTGGAATTTTATTTTAAAACAGATTTAACACACAGAGCAGAAGTCTGCAATAAGTAGCTGTAAACTGAACGCGACATAGGCAAAGTCAAAATAAAATATGATTTTAAGTTAGTTAACACTCGAATAGAAGAACTTGACTGTTCAAAGTTGACTTCGAAGAAACCTTGTAATGTTGATGCATTAAAAGAAATGGATAGGATGAGAAACGTTACAAATAACTAAGTAAAAATTACATAACTAATTTAAACAATATTTTACCCTAGATGAATTTCATATCAAAGGCTGAAAAACACGTACATTTTGAACCCGACCCCCTCAGAATTTGATGAAATTTCGCATGGGGTTATATCTTACCCACCCAAACACAACCTCATTTTTAGAAAGTGCATTTTCCAAAAATTGTGGGCGTGGCAAGGTATCGAAATATCCGAAAATATTAGAAAAATGACGATAGGTACTTTTAAAGTGTGATTACTACGGAATGGCTTTACCGATTTCAAAGATCTTCATACCATTAGAAAGGTATTGAAATAAGCCTTAAAAAAATATACTGTAAAAATTTTTAGTACACTGAAAAAAAATTTTTTTAAATAAAATTTAAAACTGAAAAAGCACTTCAAAGATCAAGCGATTTTGAAAAATAAAATTTTATTTTAGAAAGGTCTATTTAATATATATAACATATCTGAAAACTAAAATGGGGGTTTTTTTTTAATTTTTTTAAGTAAATGCATCTCTTGGTTACTTTCTCATATTTGGATATCACGCGTAAATTAATCAACCAATTTGAAAAATTTTTATACCGTTAGAAAGGTATTAAAATCACCTTTGAAAACATATACTGTAAAGATTCTATATTACACTGAAAGAAACAAATTTTTTTAATTTTTTTCTAAATTTTTTTTTTTTTTTCAAACTGGGAAAACACTTCAAAGACCAAGCAATTAAAAAAAAAAATTTTTTAGAAAGGTAGATTTAATATATATAACGTATCTGAAAACTAGAAGGGTGTTTTTTTTTTTTTTTAATTTATTTAAGTAAATGCATCTCTTGGTTACTTTCTGATATTTTGATATCACGCGTAAACTAATCAACCGATTTCAAAAATTTTTATACCGTTAGAAAGGTATTAAAATCACCTTTGAAAACATATACTGTAAAGATTCTATATTACACTGAAAACAATTTTTTTTTTTATTTTTTTCTACATTTTTTTTTCAAACTGGGAAACACTTCAAAGACCAAGCGATTTAAAAAAAAATTTTTTTAGAAAGGTCGATTTAATATAAAAACTAGAATGGTGTTTTTTTCTCTTTTAAAAAAATATATAAGTAAAACCATCTCTTGTTTTTTATTTTGCTATTATTGTGTGACAAAAATGGTACCTAGCTATACTTTGGAAGTTATACAGATACTATGACTAAGTATTCTAATAGATTCGAACAAGAATAGTATTATCAAATTTTTCAGACACGCACAATAAATAGACATACACTTGATAAAGTTAATTTTTTATTTTTATTTATTTAGATTTAATATACAACTTTGCGCAGCTCATACTGCTGACTTTCGGAATATTTGCTTACTTACTAGTTTGTTCAGGTAAACTACGCCTGTCCATGCTAGAGCGTTTGACGTCCGAAAACTTTGTTTTATTTTTTTTGTATATCTTTGCTAATTTTTATCAATTCGTAAGATAAATCATGCCCAAAAATGTCTTTAATTTCCTTAGATGTCATGGTGTTTGGTAATAGAGATAATATTTTTTGCTTATCCAAATTATTTGAGCAGTTTTCGATTTGATATTTCACGTTCTCCAAACTTTGTTCGTAGTGAGCTTTGATCTTCTTTAGGTCTTCTGATAAAGTTGACAGTGAACCACCTCCAAATGAATCCGAAATACTTTGCGCAATTTGCTGTGTTTTTTTTTTTTTGCAGTATGAATCCCTTTCTAAATATTTTCGCTTAATTGGCGATGGATGGCTTCCAAGATGAGGAATAACATGCTTATTTATATTGTCGACGAGTTCGTTGCGTTCGAGTGATTTAGTATAGCTGCTGCATGTTGGCACTTCCTTATATTCTTGATACAATTCAATGCTAGTCAAGATTTCTTGTGCCTCTTCACTTTCCGTTTCAGTAGAGCGCTGATTATCAGCAATCTTGATAGCATCCTTAAGTTTAAAGCGACAACTTTCGCAAATACGGCAACGATGAATGTCGGAGACTGCTGGAAATGCTCAGATATCAGCGCTGCTTCGTTTAAGCTAATGTTTCGAAGTTGAGAGGAACATTTTCTTGATAGCTGCACACACCTGTATTTATTAGTTGATTCCATATCAATGCCTAGTTTCGTTCTGGTCTGTGTCTATCCGTTGTGTTGCTTTTTATAGTCCATGGGTGCTGTGGCAGGTAATGTCAATCTATGTGTCCGTGGTAGGTAACGTTAATATGCGTGTGTGTGTGCGCGGTATTGATACGTCCGAATTGTTACCTTTTCCAAGGGTTGTTTTTGTAGGTATCTAGATATACCGCTTGTTAGCTAAGCGGCAGGTTGAGGTAGGTTTTTTCGTTTATTATCCTGTCGTCAAATGTTTTTAACTTGTATATCTCCATGTTCTCAAGTACATTGAGCCGCCGACCTTTTCCTTGTACGTGAAGTATTCGAGCCGTTGTTTTGATGTTAGCTGGGGTGCACCCCACTGGAATAAAAATTTTTTACAGTGTATTTTTTCAAAGATGATTTTAATACCTTTCTAACGGTATACAAATTTTTGAAATCGGTTGATTAGTTTACGCGTGATATCAAAATATCATAAAGTAACCAAGAGATGCATTTACTTAAATAAATTAAAAAAAAAAAGAAAAAAAAACACCCTTCTAGTTTTCAGATATGTTATATATATTAAATGTACCTTTCTAAAAAAATTTTTTTTTTTAATCGCTTGGTCTTTGAAGTGTTTTCCCAGTTTGAAAAAAAAAATTTTTTTCTTTCAGTGTAATATAGGATCTTTACAGTATATGTTTTCAAAGGTGATTTCAATACCTTTCTAACGGTATAAATATTTTTCAAATTGGTTGATTAATTTACGCGTGATATCTAAATATGAGAAAGTAACCAAGAGATGCATTTACTTAAAAAAATTAAAAAAAAACCCCCATTTTAGTTTTCAGATATGTTATATATATTAAATAGACCTTTCTAAAATAAAATTTTATTTTTCAAAATCGCTTGATCTTTGAAGTGTTTTTTCAGTTTTAAATTTTATTTAAAAAAAAAATTTTTTTCAGTGTACTAAAAATTTTTACAGTGTATTTTTTTGAAAGCTTATTTCAATACCTTTCTAATGGTATGATGAAATTTGAAATCGGTATCGGCCATTCCGTAGTAATCACATTTTAAAAGTACCTATTATCGTAATTTTTCTAATATTTTCGGATATTTCGATACCTTGCCACGCCCACAAATTTTCGAAAATGCAATTTCTAAAAATGAGGTTGTGTTTGGGTGGGTAAGATGTAACCCCATGCAAAATCTCATAAAATTCTGAGGGGGTCGGGTTCAACGCATATTGGATTTGATATAAAATCCATCCTACTGAAAATTAAAAAAACTTCATATTTAAATTAAATTTAAGAAAGTTCATTGTAACCTTTAACGATAATTAGGCTTTTTCGTCTGCGACAAAAAAAATCTATATTGTTCATAATTATATATTTTTAACACTAAAACTTTACACCAAAATTATTAAATCTTACAGTTTATATCACAGTCCTAATTGTTCTAATAAAAAGCGTGTTAAATTTTGATGGTATGATTAAGAACATTTAGGACCTCCTTTTCTTGCTATCACAATGTTGTTGTTGTTGTAGCAATGCTTCGCCCCACCTAATAGCCGCGACCGATCACAAATTGTCATCAATATCCTCTAACGGGAGTCCAAGGAAACTTGCCGTTTCAACAGGGTTGGACCATAAGGAAAGGGGTGTTAGAGGCGTTGGTTCCACATTACAATTAAAGAGATGGTTGGTGTCATGTGGGGACACATTGCAAGCGGGGCATACATTTTGTATGTCGGGGTTGATTCTGGATAAGTAAGAGTTTAACCTGTTACAGTATCCAGAACGAAGTTGAGCAAGAGTGACACGAGTTTCCCTGGGGAGTATGCGTTCTTCTTCCGCGAGTTTTGGATACTTTTCTTTAAGTACTGGATTCACCGGGCAATTCCCGGCATAAAGGTACGACGCCTGTTTATGGAGTTCACCAAGGGCTTGTGTTTTTTCGCTTCATACGGCTGGGTTCTCAGGTACCGTATTTCCTCAAAATGCTCACGGAGATGACTCCTTAAGCCCCTAGGCGGTGCTGGTTCATCAATCAGATGTCTGTTGGGATGCTCAGGTTTCTGGGTATTCAACAGGAACTGTTTGGTCAGCATATCATTTCTCTCCCTGATGGGGAGTATTCTCGCCTCATTATGCAGATGGTGTTCTGGGGACATAAGAAGACAGCCCGTGGCGATTCTGAGAGCAGTATTTAAGCAGGCCTGTAGTTTCTTCCAGTGGGTAATTTTTAGGCTTGGCGACCATATGGGTGACGCGTATCACGTAATCGGCTGGCTAATTGCTTTGTATGTAGTCATGCGCGTTTCTTTATCTTTTCCCCAGGTACTGCCAGCAAGGGATTTGAGGATTTTATTACGGCTCTGAATTCTTGGAACAATTGCGGTTGCGTGCGCACCAAAATGTAGATCCTGATCAAACGTCACACCCAAGATTTTGGGGTGTAGGACAGTCGGTAGCGTAGTGCCATCGACGTGGATGTTCAATATGGTCGACATTTGGGGTGTCCATGTTGTAAATAAGGTCGAGGAAGATTTAGTCGGTGGCAATGCCAGGTTTCGCGAGGCTGAAAAACCGGAGAGGTCAGGGAGGTAGCCGTTTATTTTATTGCATAGCGCATCGATCTTTTGGCCTGGGCCTGTGGCCATTATTGTGCAATCATCGGCGTAGGAAACGATTGTGACTCCTTCCAGTGGTGAAGGTAGCTTAGATATGTAGAAATTAAACAAAAGTGGGGATAGGACACCACCCTGTGACACCCCTTGTTTAATTCTCCTTGGTTTTGATGTTTCGTTTCTAAATTGCACCGATGCCTGCCGGCCACCCAGATAATTTGCGGTCCACCTTTTAAGACATGGGGGAAGGGTAGAACCTTCCAGGTCTTGCAGTAACGAGCCATGATTGACCATATCAAAAGCTTTTGATAGGGCTGGCGCTTCGAGTACTGTTCTATGGTGGGGGTATTTGTTTAAACCGCAATTTATCTGGGTGCTAATGGCATTTAGCGCGGTGGTAGTGCTATGGAGTTTTCTGAAGCTTTGCTGATGAGAGGCTAGCTGCAAATTTGCTTGGAAATAAGGGAGCAAAATGGTTTCAAGCGTCTTTGCCACTGGCGATAGGAGAGATATCGGACGATACGACTCACCTATGTTAGCTGGTTTCCCAGGATTTAGTAGCGGGACCACCTTGGTCATTTTCCATTTCTCGGGTAAGACAAAGGTGGAAAGATACAGGTTGAAGACATGCGCTAAATATTTGAAACCCTATTTCCCTAAGCTTTTAAGCATCGGCTTGGCTATGCCGTCTGGGCCCACTGCTTTGGATGGTTTAGCGCGACCAATGACGTCCTCAACCTCTTTAGCGGTGATGGTGATTGGTGACGCGCTGAATTTGTGTTTATGTGCGTGTCTATTGGCTCTCCGTATATCTTTGTCGACAGTAGGGTGCATTATATATTGTCGGCAGAAAGCGCTCGCGCATTTTTTCGCATTCGACAGCACTTTGTCGCCAAAGGCGATGGAAACTCTGTCTTTGTGCTTAGTCGGATTCGATAGGGACTTTACGGTAAACCAAAGTTTACCCACACCGGTAGAGAGGTTACAACCTCTTAGGTGCTCCTCCCATTTCGCCCGCTTGTGTTCGTCCACAAGCAATCTGATGTGTTGGTTTATGTCCCTTATTTGGGGGTCGTCGGGATCGAGCTGTCTTATAAGGTTACGTTCTCTCGCTAAATTTGCGGCCTCCGCCGGGAAGTGCGGCGGATTTCGGGAATTCTCCCGGCGAGAATGAAACTTGCCGGGGCGGATTTAATGACCTTACGGAAGGCATGTTCCCCTTGGCGGGCATTAGTCGGGATAGGGAGGGCAGCAAAGCGGTTGTCCGTAAAAGATTTATATTCTTCCCACTTTCCTTTTTTGAAGTTTATGAAAGTGCGTTTTTCGGTGACGATGAAGTCGGCGGTACGCTCGAGCGAAATAAGTATGGGCAGGGAGTCGGATGCCAATGTTATCATCGGCTGCCAGTTGACGCAGTTTACGAGTTCTGCGCTCACGATTGAGATATCTGGCGGCCTGTGATAGCTTCCTACCATACGTGTGGGGGCGTTTCCGTTTATTGTGCAGAACGTCGTTTCTTCTATTTGATCCGCCAACATCACACCCCTACTGTCCGCCCGCAAGTTTGAATGCCATAGATCATGATAGGCGTTGAAATCACCTAAGATAATGCGATTGTTCCCAGTGAGTAAGGCTCTGATATTAGGGCGGTATCCACTGAGGCAACAGGTGGCAGGAGGGATGTAGATGTTGATGATTTCTAGGTTTGCATCGCCTGACCGGGCAGATAGGCCTTGACGTTCTAAGACATTGCTCTGTGGTCGATGCCAGGATCAAATATATAATATTGCACAGAGTGGTGTACGATAAACACGAGGCCGCCTCCATTTCTGCTCTCGCGGTCTTTCCTGTGGACATTATACCCAGAGCAGGTCTGCAATGCAGATCTTGCTGTGAGTTTAGTCTCTTGAATCGCGGCAATGCGGATGTTGTGCCGCTTCATGAAACCGACTATCTCCGTAATCTTCCCAGTTAGTCCATTACAGTTTAACTGCAGAATTCTGAAGTGCTCAAAGGGAGACGCCGCCACTCTGGGGGTAAGTGACGGGTGACTACGCCAGGGTTGTGGAAGGCCAGAACGCAATTGTTGTTGTGGCCCTGGTACTGGGCGTCCTTGGGCAAGTATTGGGGTACCCGGATGATTTGGGTTTGCGACCTGGCAACATGGCGCGATGAAACCCGTCGGGGGCTTGCCGTCGCGGAGACCAGAACATCTAGGAAAGTGGCACCACCCAAGGCAGGAGCTGCATTGGGCGGATGTCGCAAACCTATATATTCTGTGCTGGAAAACGGTGCAAACGGAGGTAGGGACTAAGAGTCTGTTTTCCTGACCTGCACGATTGCTGTCGGAAAAGAGGGGGGAGAAGACGGGGGCAGGGGCTGATGCTCAGCATTGCTACCGACTCTACTACGAAGGTAGTAGTGATGAGTGGTAGCAGCTGTTTGAGTTGTTGCGCCGTGGGGCACGAGCAGCAGCGGGTACTTGTTGTGGCTTGCTTAGCAGCGGGGCTGCTGGAAGGTAGTAGGGGGCGCTTAGGCGTAGACTACGGGACGCCCTTGGGCGTGAACAGTAAGGAGCCACAAAAGATTTATAAAAGTTACGTACACGTCGGGTTTTGGGATCAAGCCCAGAACAACCTGTCCGATGCAACCATCCCTTGCACGAGGCATACTGAACAGAGTATGACCGTCCTAAAAAGATTCTTTTCCGGCAGATGCAGCAAAACCATTTCTCAGGACCGGGGTCAGGAGACGGACCCGGATGGGATTCGATGGCTTCCCGGAGCAAGAGAATATGGAGCAGTACTGCTGCAAGGAGCTGCTGGGAGGATGACAATTTGTGGGAGGGACGCAACAAATTAAATGGGGTCACACTGAAATGACAGTCCTTGGTCGGGAAAAATCCCGTGTCGCTCCGGTACATAGAACCGACTGCCTTGGGAAGCGCTATCTAAATTGCTATCACAATGTAACACGCTTTTATTAGAACAATTAGGACTGTGATATAAACTTTAAGATTTAATAATTTAGGTGTAAGGTTTCAATGTTAAAAATATATAAACAATATAGAATTTTTTTGTCGCTGCCGAAAAAGCCTAATTATCGTTAAAGGTTACAATGAACTTAGAAAGGGTTATATTTCTTTACAGTCAATTTATTTTTTACTTTTTAGTTAATTTTATTAACCAATAATAAAAGCTGATTTTTAAAAAAGTATTTTTCTTTAATTTTATTCCAAATGATGATATTAATTTCAGCGAAGTACTCACTGAAACTGATAGCGACGTGAATCACGCTCCGGAATGTTCTACATTTGTATCATTGGATAAAGACAGGAAGCAATGTTCGAGGCAGCTAGTTTAATCAAAAAAAGCTTAGAAATAATCGGAGTTTCACCAATTCACAAAAAAAAGGTTCACCAAAAACGCTATTCAACTGAAACAAGTAAGGAAGGCTAAGTTCGGGTGTAACCGAACATTACATACTCAGCTGAGAGCTTTGGAGACAAAATAAGGGAAAATCACCATGTAGGAAAATGAACCTAGGGTAACCCTGGAATGTGTTTGTATGACATGGGTATCAAATGGAAGGTATTAAAGAGTATTTTAAAAGGGAGTCGGCCATAGTTCTAAAGGTAGACCAGGATTGGCTCTAGAATGTGTTTGTACGATATGGGTATGAAATGAATGGTGTTAATGAGTATTTTAAAAGGGAGTGGGCCTTAGTTCTATATGTGGACGCTTTTTCCAGATATCGCCATATAGGTGGTCCAGGAGTGACTCTATAATGTGTTTGTACGATATGGGTATCAAATGAAAGGTGTTAATGAGTATTTTAAAAAGGCAGTGGCCCTTAGTTGTATATGTGAAGGCGTTTTCGAGATATCGACCAAAATGTGGACCATTGTGACCCAGAACATCATCTGACGGGTACCGCTTATTTATTTATATAAACAATACCAAGAACAGTATCCCTGCCAAGATTCCAAGGGCTTTTGATTGCGCCCTGCAGAACTTTTTCATTTTTTTCTACTTAATATGGTAGGTGTCACACCCATTTTACAAAGTTTTTTTTAAAATTATTTTTTGCGTCAATAAACCAATCAAATTACCATGTTTCATCCCTTTGTTCATATTTGGTATTGAATTATGGCATTTTTTTGATTTTTCGTAATTTTCGATTTCGAAAATGTGGGTGCGGTTATAGTCGGATTTCGGCCATTTTTTGTACCAAGATAAAGTGAGTTCAGATAAGTACGTGAACTGAGTTTAGTAAAGATATATCGGTTTTTGTTCAAGTTATCGTTTTAACGGCCGAGCGGAAGGACAGACGGTCGACTGTGTATAAAAACTGGGCGTGGCTTCAACCGATTTCGCCCCTTTTCACAGAAAACAGTTACCGTCATAGAGTCTATGCCTCTACCAAATTTCAGAAGGATTGGTATATTTTTGTTCGACTTATGGCATTAAAAGTATTCTAGACAAACTAAATGAAAAGGGCGGAACCACGCCCATTTTGAAATTTTCTTTTATTTTTGTATTTTGTTGCACCATATCATTACTGGAGTTGAATGTTGACATAATTTACTTATATACTGTAAAGATATTAAATTTTTTGTTAAAATTTGACTTTAAAAAAAATTTTTTTTTTAAAGTGGGCGTGTTCTTCATCCGATATTTATAGTTTTTATTTAGCACATATATAATAATAGTAGTAACGTTCCTGCCAAATTTCATCTTGATATCTTCAATAACTGCCAAATTACAGCTTGCAAAACTTTTAAATTACCTTCTTTTAATAGTGGGCGGTGCCACGCCCATTGTCCAAAATTTTACTAATTTTCTATTCTGCGTCATAAGGTCTACCCACCTACCAAGTTTCATCGCTTTACCCGTCTTTGGCAATGAATTATCGCATTTTTTCGGTTTTTCGAAATTTTCGATTTCGAAAAAGTGGGCGTGGTTATAGTCCGATATTGTTCATTTTAAACAGCGATCTGAGATGAGTGCCCAGGAACCTACATACCAAATTCCATCAAGATACCTCAAAATTTACTCAAGTTATCGTGTTAACGGACGGACAGACGGACGGACGGACATGGCTCAATCATTTTTTTTTTTTCGATACTGATGATTTTGATATATGGAAGTCTATATCTATCTCGATTCCTTTATACCTGTACAACCAACCGCTATCCAATCAAAGTTAATATACTCTGTGAGCTCTGCTCAACTGAGTATAAAAATGCAGAATGTTTCTGAAGCAATTTCAGGAAAAATTTTTGGCATACCCAGTGATGACAACGTTTGCTTCGATGAAAATGATGGAAACGAAATATCACAAACTCTTAAAGACGCATTCGCTACCACCAGTGATCGAGCAAAAGAACCTAGAATTTTAACTATTTGCAAATATTGGCCTCATCGGAAAATTCAACATTATTTCTCTGCTACAGTTCATATGATAACTGTTGCTAAGATAATTGCTGAGGAAAAAGGCATTCTGGCAGATGCAATTCCCGAGAGTCATCCGCCATTAGAAAGAGAAGTTATTGATTTAATAACAGAATTTTATGAACTCGACGAAAATAGTCGTGTGATGCCCAGGAAAAAAGATTTTGTCTCCGTAAAAATTAATAACGAACGCATTCACGTTCAAAAGAGGCTAATGTTGATAAATTTACGCGAAATTCATCAAATGGTTAAGGAAAATCACCCCACGGTTAAGTGTTGATTCTCGAAATTTGCAACTTTGAGGCCAAAATATTTTGTTCTAACAGGTTCAAGTGGTACTCATTCAATTCAATTCAGTTTAGGTCTATGATTGCAATAATCTTACAGACTAGCATGTACAAATCAGAATCTTAAGTGTAGATACATATTAAAATTGAAATTATACATAATATGAATCTAATTTAGCACTAAAACATGACCTCGGGAGTGCGAAATCAAGATCAAGACTACGAAAAATTTTGTTAAATTCACTGAGGGCCCTAGAAATAGGATTATAATTATGGTTATTAGCTCTAATTAGATTAACGTGAAACGGATATTGCGCACGGAGAGTTCTACCTGGTACATAGAAATTTACTTGTGCCAGCAGTTCCCCAACTAAGCCACATATTAAATCATATATAAACATCAAGGATTGAATGCAACGTCTAGACGAAAGCTACTTAATGCTTATGAGGGCACACCGTGCACCATGGCAGCGGTTCACCGAAGTGAAGCGGTTGGAGAGCAAATCGAATGAAACTCTTTTGTACTCTTTCCAGTCTATGAGAGTGGACAGAGTAAATCGGATTCCAAATTGTAGATGCATAATCCAATTTTGAACGTACTAAGGAATTATATAAGCTTTTCCTTGTGTATGGATCTTTGAAGTCTCTGCCATATCGCCGCAAAAAAAGAAGATTAAAATAGGCCTTCGGAATAATGAAGCTGAAATGATTTGTGAAAGAGAAACTAGAGTCAAACATTACCCCAAGATCAACAAATTCTCGGACAGTAGAAAGGTTATGGTCAAAAAGGATGTACGTAGAATTAAACGTGGTGACGTTTTTCGAAAGCGTCATATGAAATCATTTTTTGATATTAAGGCGTAAGTTGTTTATAGCGCTCCAATTAGTTAAACTGTTTACTGATACATCTGACATGCTCGCGAGCGTTCTAAAAACTTTAAGGTCATTTGCATAGAGCAAATATTGTGAATTTTTAAAGCAGGCTCCTATATCATTGATAAAGAGAAGAAATAAAATTGGTCCAAGTATACTTCCCTGAGGTACTCCGGACGTGGCTACAAATGAATATGACTTGACATTCTCAATTTCAACAAACGAGATTCTATTGGAAAGATATGACCCAATCCAGCATAGAAAAGTAGAGTGGAATCCAATTAACTCAAGCTTACGCAATAAAATGCTGTGAGTAACTGTATCAAAAGCCTTTGCGAAGTCAGTGTAAACAAAATCTAATTGATGACCTTTTTTAAATGACGAAATACAAAATTGAGAAAAAGAGGTAAGGTTGGTAACCGTAGAGCGACCAGTTAAAAAGCCATGTTGGCACTCATCTATGGATCCCTTTATTGCAAACGACAGCTTGGATCTAACTACTTTCTCAAAGAGTTTCGAGCATGTCGAAAGTTTAGAAATTGGTCTGTAGTTAGCTACATCATTCCCTCACTAGGGTAGGCACCTTGTCGTTGGTGTGAGGGCTTAGCCGAACTCCATAGAGCCCGACTATGAGGCGGAGCTGTTTAGGACTGACATCTACGCCGTTTCGCCTCATAGGAGGGCGGCGGGATGTCGGTGACCAAGAACTGCCAACCCCCTAATCCAGGGTGTTATGCGGACCGTGCCTATTGGACGATTTGCAGCCAGGGGATAAATTCGGCTGTATTCGAACGGAGCCTTCCCGATACCGGGCCATCTCGGGAAGTATTTATGGCCTTACCGCAGTAAGGGGCGCAGCTGTGGCGGACGGTTCTTTCCCCGTATATAATACTGGACCGCTGAGCCCGCCTTTTCGGGCAGGTGGTCGTACGACCAAGATGAACAACTCATTACCTGAATGTAATAGGGAGGGTGTAAAGAGGAGGACTGAGTCGCAATCCAAGGACGACAAATACGAATTAAGCGATGCGTCGGACTCGGGGAGCGAGAGTAGTGCTGATTCAATGAACTCCGTGTTGGAGAAGCACACAAATGAAAACGGAGTAGAAGAGTGGAGAAGGGTACGGAGCAGAGGAAGTAAAAGAGCTCTCTCGCAGTACCGTGCAGCACTAAGAATTGTACAACGCTTGGGAGCAGTGGTCGACCCAACAGAAGTGGAGATCGAGCGCTTGGAATGGGCCCATGAAGCGGTAGAAGTAGGTCGCAGGCAGTTCAAAAGGTTTGCTGCGAGAAACCCTCGGTTCTGCAACCGGTACGAGGAGGAAGAAGCGTCGAATGGCAGATTGAAGAGGAAACGTTCGGCAGAAGATGACAAGTCTGCTTTCAAGAGGCAGAAAGGACCCAGTCCTAGAGCCGCGAGGCAGGGCAGTCGCATAGACAAGACAAGTAGGCCCAAAGCTGTAAGACAGATGGGTTCCAATAGCGGGGTAAAAACTACCTCGAAAGCTGCCAGTCAGAGGGAAGTTCCAACTACGGAAGTAGGAGATAAGCCAAAGGGAGATAACGCTAAGACTCCGGTTTTCTCGGAGGTTCCAAAGGGAGATAACACTAAGACTCCTGCTTTTCCCGAGAAGATGAGTGATGTGGCAAAGCAGTCACTGACTGTGGCGCTGGTTGATCGTAGCAGTCCGTTCGGACAAATGACTACTGAAAGGTGGAGATCTGTGGAAAGGGAGCTTATTAGCTTAATGCTTAAGATGATGCGGGAACAACCAAGTAAGCCCCTTCCAACCTTTGATTCGGGGGGATGGTATAATGGTGTGAAGATGATAGCGTGCGACAACATCGCGAGCTTGCGGTGGCTGGAAGAAGTCGTTCCAAACCTCCAAAGGCAAGGCACGAACGCGCGGTTTGAGGTGGTGGATAAAGCGCAAATCCCCACGGTACCAAAAGTTAAGGTATGGATACCATGCGTGATGAAGTCGGAGGATACACTGCGACTTCTGCAGAAAGAGAATCCGAACATACCGACACAGGATTGGAAGGTACTTACTGTATCTCGGCCTACCGAGGATGGTCAGTTCTACATCTTACAAATAAAAAAGCAGGCGGAGGATATTTTGTACACGCAGCTTGGCAAAATGTCCTTTGGCACTGGCAAAATTTACATGCGACTCAGGAAAAGAAGTCCCGAGGATAAAAATCCTAACACGCTGGAAGTGGGTGAAGTCGAAAAGGACCTCAGAAGCCTAAGGGAGAAAAGACAGGTGGAGGTCCCCGACGTCACCACGAACGTGCTAGAAGAGGACCAACCGCTAAATGGTGCTGTGGCTCCCACAGAGGAACACACGGCACAACATTCACGAGGGGCTGAAGGGGGCCTCGAATACTCTAAACCAAAAGGGCAAGAGGAGGACGACGACGTCAAGACGAAGGTGCTGGAGGGGGACAAACAGCCCAATGGTGCTGCGAGTCCTACAGATAAACCTCCAACACAGTAAAGTGGCGTCGAGCGAACTCCTCCTAACCCTTGAGGAGGGTTCGTTTGACGTGGCGCTGATCCAGGAGCCGTGGCTCTCATCGGGAGGAAAGGTTTCTGGACTTAGCGCGCGCGGGTTTGGCGTTTACTACGCACAAACGGAAGGACGGGTGCGAGCTGTAGTAATGGTAAGGAAACAGCTGCATTCATATATGCTGCCTAATTACACCACCGAGGATCTCGTAGCGGTGGCCGTTGAGCAAAAGAATAAGCAGGCATTTATCCTGGCGTCCTGCTACATGGCCCATGCTGCGGAGGTTCCACCGATGGAGTGCAAAAGGCTAGTACAGGAGGAAGGGCGCAAAGGGCGGTTGGTCATAGGCGCAGATGCAAATGCGCACCACAATGCGTGGGGAGGAGCAGATACGAACGAGAGAGGCGAATCTCTATTTTGTTACATCCTGCAAACCAATTTGCAGATAGCCAACAGGGGAAATGTTCCTACATACATTGGTCGAACATCCAGCAATGTTCTGGATATTACATTGAGCTCCGAGCGTGATATATCAAGGTATGATTGGATGGTTCTCGATAGACCATCCTTCTCCGACCATGCGTATATAAGCTTCAGCATCCCACTAAAGAGGGTAGAGAAGGGAGGAACCTTTAGAAACCCTAGGGCAACGAATTGGACTAAATTCCAGAAACATGTAGAAACGAAACTGGGACAACCCAAAGAGGTTGCTAATGTAGAGGAACTGGAGGAGTCCAATGAATTCCTAACAAGGACGCTTATGACTGCGTATAACAAAGCTTGCCCTCTAAAAAGATTCAGAGGAAAAGCAAAGCCGCCATGGTGGAGCAATGAGCTGAGTCTTCTAAGAAGACAGGTAAAAGAAATGTTTAAATTCGCAAAGACCGCGGAAAGCGAAGCGTGTCGGGACGAGTACAGGGATCTACTGAGGATCTACAAGCGTGAAATTACCAGGGCGAAGAGAAACTCATGGAAAAGTTTCTGTACGGACATAGAGTGCTCCAGTGAAACAGCACGGTTGAAAAAAGTCCTAGCAAAGGGAAACATAGTCCAGGGACTAATAAAGAAAGATAACGGGGAATGGTCACGTGATAGTGAGGAATCCCTTGAGGTGCTTCTCGATACACATTTCCCATCGGGAGACGGTTTAGAAGAACCAGCAGACATCACTCACACTTCGATCACGGAGCTAGTTGTGCCGGGCTTGGTGACCGATACCAAGATCGAGTGGGCAGTGAAGACGTTTTCTAAGTTTAAATCGCCGGGACCAGATGGTATATTCCCGGCCATGCTACAAGTCTCAAGTAGGGCGGTCGTGGAATGGCTTAAAATAATATTCGATGGGTGCATAAGACTGAATCATGTACCGCACTCTTGGAGAACTGCTCGTGTAGCTTTTCTACCAAAGGCGGGGAAGATCGGTCACGTGTATCCCAAAGACTATAGACCCATTAGCTTAACATCATTTCTGCTCAAAACCTTTGAGAGGCTGATAGATGTGTACATAAAGTCCAACGTGGATGAAAAGCTGCTCTCCACAACACAGCATGCGTACACCAAAGGCAAGTCGGTAGACACCGCATTGCATAGGGTGGTAATGAGCACAGAGAAATCCCTGGAATATAAGGAGTATGCTCTAGGAGTCTTCTTGGACATTGCCGGGGCTTTCAATAATGTTGCAAAATGGGCGATTATGGATCGTCTTAATTACATTAAAGTACATCGTGCCTTAATCAGATGGATCGGCTGCATGTTAAATTGCAGAAAGATTACATCACAATGGGGATTGTACGAGGCCACGAAATCAGTGGACAGGGGCACGCCGCAGGGAGGGGTGCTATCACCTCTGCTGTGGACACTGGTCATCAACCAACTGCTCAGGCAATTCGATGAGGGACCCGTAAAACTTACGGCTTACGCAGATGACGTTGCAATTGTCATAAGTGGAAAATGCCTTCCAACGATTAGTTCTTTGATGGATCGGGCGCTTCGGGATATTCATCCCTGGGCATCTAATGTCGGGCTGAAAGTCATTGCGGAGAAGACGGATATGGTCTTGTTTACAAAGAGGTACAAGGTCCCAACTTGGACCAGGCCTAAGTTAGGAGCGGTGACCTTACAGGAGAAACCTTGCACAAAACATCTAGGAATCATCCTAGACAGTAAGCTGTCATGGAAGCTCAACGTGGAGGAGAGGGTCAAGAAGGCCTCAACGGCACTCTATGCATGTAAAAGAATGCTGGGGTGTACGTGGGGCCTATCGCCCTCTCTTTCTCATTGGGTTTTTACAGCGATTGTAAGCCCTATTCTATACTATGGAGTTCTTGTTTGGTGGAAAGCCACACAAAAAACAACATACCTCAAAAAATTAGAGGGGGTATGCAGACTATCGATGCTTTGCATTACGGGAGCCCTGAAAACAACCCCGACGGCTGCACTGTATGCCATTCTGCACATTCCACCTGTAGACCTGGTAGCAAAGAACAACGCGTTAATGACCGCAACCAGGCTCGATGCTTCGGGGCAGCTTGAGCGCCGACCATATGGCCATAGTAGTATAGCGTCCTCAGTCACAAGACGAACAGACTACATGATTCCCTACCTGCACTTTGAGGGAGATCTTAAGGCCACAATAGAGGTGGACGGTTGGCGCAAGGGTGCGCAAATGGCGGACGAGGCGATACATGTGTACACCGATGGTTCCAAAATAGTGGAAGGAGTAGGGTCTGCGGTATACTGCGCTGATCCGGAATTAAGCAGATCCTACAGGCTGCCGGATTACTGTAGCATTTTCCAAGCGGAAATATTAGCCGTAACCAAAGCAGTAGAAACCCCGGAAGAGAATAGCTTAAGCTGCAACCGTGTTAATTTTTATATTGACAGTCAAGCAGCAATTAAGGCAATAATCTGGCATAGCACAGCATCTAAATGCGTGTTAGAGTGTAAGCAGTCTCTGGAGAGAATCGGGACAGGGTGAAGGATACATCTATATTGGGTCCCAGGGCATATGGGAATAGATGGGAATGAAAAAGCGGACGAATTAGCTAAAAAGGGCGCATCCCTTGAAGCTTGCTCCGTAGACGTCCCAATTAGATTGGGCGAGATTAAGCGAAGGCGAGAGGTGCACATGATCGACCAAGCAGAAAAGACGTGGGTTCAAGCGCGGGGCTGTAAAGTGTCGAAGATTATGTGTAGGTCTTACAACCTTAGACTAACACAGTTGCTTCTATCATTAAAAAGAGAGGACTGTAGACTCATGACGGGTATTCTGACTGGACACTGCCTTCTGGCGTCACATGCCTTTAAATTAGGCTTGGTCAGTGATAGCAGGTGTAGGAAGTGCGGGTTGGAGGAGGAAACGATCGAGCACGTTCTGTGCTCGTGCCCTGCACTTGCCAGGTTAAGACTCCAGCTATTAGGAGTGATACAGCTGTCAGATCTAGAAGCAGAAAGTGGCTTAAGTCCTAGGAAGCTTCTAGTATTTGCCAAGAGGACGGAGTTATTTTATAACATAGGTCCTGGTTTTTGATAGGGTTTTTCAGTTTGGTCGTTAAAACAAACTTCTGGTAACACTACGGACTCAATCAGTCTATGTGAGGTCCTCATGGACCGGCCAGTTCAACCTACCTACCTAGCTACATCATTTTTATTGCCCGATTTAAAAATAGGGGAAATGGAGGCTATTTTCCACCGATCGATAAATTCACCTTTAGCTAGTGAGAGGTTAAATATGTGATTTAGTGGTACGCAAAAAGACACTGCATTTCTTTAAAATGAATGAAGAAATCCCATCAATATCACTTTTCATTGATGTTTTTAGGGTAAATATGCAATTGATTATGTCTTGTTCCGTGACCAGTATGGATCCAAAATCGACCATTTGTTCAACGTCTCCACAGAAATTACTGACCGATTGACTCGATATAAAATTTGATTTGAAGAAATCCGCGAAAAGGTTGACGGAATCCAAAGGGCATTCTGAGGCAACACCGCAATACGACATATAGGTCGGAATATTTGAACAACCTTTTTTCGAGCGAATGTATTTCCAAAAGGCCTTTGGGTTTTCCTTCAACTCTTCTTCGTATCGAGAAATATATTGATTGTATAAAAACTTATCGAGTACATTAAAATTTTGGCTGTATTGAATATATTTATCCTTATGGAATATATCATTAGAGGTTTTATAAAGTTTGTAATGCCTATTTCTAAGATTTTTAAGTTTCTTTAAATTTTTCGTATACCACGGAAATTTATGAATTCGTGTGGGTAGAGAAGACAGATTATTAGCCAAAATTTCATTAACGGTTAAAATAAAAGCAATCCGCCACACTTTCCGAGGAGAAAATAGACTTCCCGTCCAATTCTAGAAGCCTGGCATTTGAGGAGTCAAAATCGGCGTCACGAAAATTTAAACAGGTATTCGACAAACCGGTCGGCACTGGGATAAAATTACAAAATTCGAGGGAGAGAGAGAGCGGGACATGGTGCTGATCACATTTGCAGATTGGGAAACTAGATTCGGAAACTTTGAAAATTAAATTTTCATCAACAAAAATAAGATCTAAAATATTACCGAGCTCATTGTTAAATGAATTAATTTGAGTCAGGTTAATGCTGGAAAGGCTGTCAATAAAATTTATTTCGAGCGAACTATTTATATTTGTTGGTGTTAAGATGCCATTATCGAGAAAATTAGACCATACAATCTTTTTGAGATTAAAGTCACCCAAAATGCAAAAATGACACTCTTCATTGTTTTCGCACAAATTTACAAGATTGCTTATATGAGCAGCGTATAGAGAATCATAGCTGATAGGTGGAATATATGAAGCACAAATGAATAGTTTACCGAGACTTCCAAGAACACATACGCAAAACTGATCAAGAAGGAAATCAGCATTTTCTAATTGAACTAAATAAGAACGAAACATTCGATTGACCGCTATTAAAACGCCTCCGCCTCTTAAGCAGTTAGTCTTAATTGCGTCTCGGTCTTTCCGATATATATTAAAGATGTTAGGGTAAAAAAATTCTGAGTCAGCGAAGTTACTATTTAACCATGTTTCAACGATAATATAAAAATCGTATTCATACCGAGAGGTGGCTAAAAATACGTCTTTGGCTTTTGTGCGCATTCCCGAGATGTTTTGAAAGTAGATATTCAACAAATTTTTATTGCTCTTAGCAGTATCACTACAATTAGGCAAGCGATAATCTACACATAAAGTACTCTTTTTGGAATTTACGAAAGGGCCGAATAATAATGCCTGAAGGCCATAAATTTTCATCAAAAAGAAAATCATAAAATGCAGAAGAAACACCAAGTTTAAAAGTCCCTCTCTCAACGTCATTCCGAGATGTGCCAAATTTAACAGAATAAAGCAAGTTATGTAGCTACTAGCAATCCCGAGATGTTTATCTACATAATCAGCGACGTTTTCAGCAGTAATGGAAGGTTTGATTGACGAAATATGCACCCACTTCTTTTTGGCAACGACTTCAAGCTCACAGGATACATTACGCCCAACAACCACACTTCTTTGCCTATTATTATTGGTATTTTTATTGCTTTCGGTATTATTATTGTTTTCGAAATTATTATCATCAGCACCGACAGCATTGAAGAAGATATTTGGCGACTGAGTGGTAGCAGAAGAAAGCGAAGGTGTAAGCGTAGCGCAATCATTTGTCTCAGCAGAGCTGCTAAGTTGCGCAGCAGAGGCAGTAGCAGCAGACGAGGCAGCGCGATTTGCATTTGTGTCGGTATCCAGAGAACCAAGCGAACGGAGGTTGCAAACAGCATTAGCAGGTTTTGAATTTGCCGTGCGTTTATTTTCGCGAGATTGCATATTAGGCATATTTTTTTTAGACACAGATGATTTTTGCCTATTGTTGTTGTCACACGAAAGTTCAACGAGCTGTAAACCACTGGCAGACTTGTTTATATCACTGCTTTGTTGTATATAAGTTTTTGAACCAATGTTATTGTTGCTAAGTAGAACAGCCATCAGGCATTAAAGAGTATTAATCTCTTTAGTTAAAAGAGAAAACATCGCAATCAAGTTATATGAAGCACTCAGGAAATCATTGCAATCAAAAACAACGTTTAAATATTCAATTAGAATATGCGAAATTTTATTTATATCTATTTTTGCACATGAATAATGATAAGAACTTTCACATATTTTGCACTTTATAGCTCTACCATGATTGATAGGGCCATTACAGTCTGAAAAAAAAAATATATATTGTTGCGAAAGCATATCTGATACAAAAGATTACTTTTAAAAAAGGATTGCGAAACACCAAATAGCTCGGAGCAAAAGAAAAACACGTCTGCACTCGACGACACACACGACAATGTATGTTTGCAGTATGCGTTTGCACTATACATGAGAACGTCAAATTATTAGTCGAAGGACCTAACATGTAACTACTGAGCCTGTGCACCTAATAAAAAGCTATCAAGACTGTTTAAAACGTATGTTATGTCTTAATACATCAACAAATTGTTATTTCAGAAAATGTGCCCAGTGCCCTGGGGCAACAAATTTGATCGATTAAATAAGAACAATTTTGGGGGACAGCTTCATTAAGGAAATAGCTTACAGACAATGGGTGAATGTCGATAGAACCACTTTGCAAGTAATGGTATCCTCAGTTGATGAATACTTACAAAAGTTAGAGTCCGGTTTAAAAAAATTAGTATTGCATTCATACATAGTTAAAAGCCAAAAAAAGTGTATAAGGAGCAAAATATAATCTTTACCAGAAAATGAATGCTTCGTTCTCTGTGATTTTTCCGAAAACTATGCCTTTGTCGTGCAACATGCTGCTTGTTGTTGTTGTTGTTGTTGTAGCAGTGCTTCGCTTCATCCAATAAATCTGACCAATCACAAATTGTCATCAATGTCCTCTAACGGTAGTCCGAGGAAACTTGCTGCTTCAACAGGGGTGGACCATAATGAGAGAGGTGTTAAAGGCGTTGGTTCCACATTACAATTGAAAAGATGGTTAGTGTCATGTGGGACACATTGTAAGCATACATTTTGTATGTCGGGGTTGATTCTGGATAGGTAGGAGTTTAACCAGTTACATTATCCAGATCGAAGTTGCGCTAGAGTGACTCCCGTTTCCCTAGGGAGTGTGCGTTCCTCTTCCGCAAGTTTAGGGTATTGCTCTTTGAGTACTGGATTCACTGGGAAATTCCTGACATAGAGGTCCCACGCCTGTTTATGGAGTTCACCAAGGACCTGCTTATGTTTTTTGGCTTCATACGGCTGTGTTCTCAGGTGCCGCATTTCCCCATAGCGCTTACGGAGGTGACTCCTTAAGCCCCTGGGCGGTGTTGGCTCATCAATCAGATGTCTGTTGGGATGCCCAGCTTTCTGGGTATTCAACAGAAACTGTTTAGTTAGCATTACATTTCTTTCCCTTATTGGGAGTATTCTCGCCTCATTATGTAGACGGCGTTCTGGGGACATAAGGACACAACCCGTGGCGGTTCTGAGGACGGTATTTTGGCAGGCCTGAAGCTTCTTCCAGTGGGTAAGCTTTAGGCTTGGCGACCATATCGGGGACGCCTAGCATGCAATCGGCTGGCCAATTTCTTTGTGAGTGGTAATGAGCGTTTCTTTATCTTTTCCCCAAGTGCTGCCAGCAAGAGATTTGAGGATTTTATTACGGCTCTGGATTTTCGGTACAATTGCGGCTGCATACTCTCCAAAATATAGATCCTGATCGAACGTCACACCCAAGATTTTGGGGTGTAAGACAGTCGGTAGCGTAGTGCCATTGACGTGGACGCTCAAAATGGCCAACATTTGAGACGTCCATGTTGTAAATAAGGTCGCCGATGATTTAGTCGGTGATAATGTCAGGTTTCGCGTGGTGAAGAAACTGGAGAGATCAGGGAGGAAGCCCTTTATTTTTATACATAGCTCATCGATCTGTGGGCCTTGGCCTGTGGCCATTATTGTGCAGTCATCGGCGTAGGAAACGATAGTAACTCCTTCTGGTGGCGAAGGTAGCTTAGATGTGTAGAAATTAAAGATAAGTGGGGATAGGACACCACCCTGTGACACTCCTTGTTTAATTCTCATTGGTTTAGATGTTTCGCTTCGAAATTGCACCGATGCCTGCCGACCACCCAGATAATTTGAGGTCCACCTTTTAAGACATGGGGGAAGGGTAGACCCTTCCAGGTCTACAGTAACGTGCCATGGTTGACCGTATCAAAAGCTTTTGATAGGTCTAGCGCAACGAGTACTGTTCTATGGTGGGGTTTTCATTAAAACCGCAATTTATCTGGGTGCTAATGGCATTTAGCGCCGTGGTAGTGCTGTGTAGTTTTCTAAAGCCATGCTGATGAGAGGCTAGTGGCAAATTTGCCTTGAAATGGGACAGTAAAGTGGCTTCAAGCGTCTTAGCTAGTGGCGATAGCAGAGATATCGGGCTTTAGTAGCGGGACCACCTTGGCCATTTTCCATTTTTCGGGAATGACAAAGGTGGAAAGAGGCAGGTTGAAGACATGTGCTAAATATTTAAAACCCTCATTTCCTAATGTCGGTAAAACCTTTGATAACATTACGAAATTGCCTAATGATGCTCACGTGGCAGTTTTCGAAATGGTACCATCGCAATATGCCAGTCAACGTTTCTTTCTTTTCAGTTTATCTGAAACAAACATAATAATTGAATATTCAATTATTCGAATCTCGGTGAAACCTTTGATAACATTACGAAATTGTCTGATGATGATTACGTTGCCGGTTTCGAAATCGTACCATCGCAGTATACCAGCATATGTTTCTTTCTTTTCAGTTTATCTTAAAAAAAAACATAATAATTGAATACAACCATAATAATTGAATATTCAGTTATTATAAGCCGTTGTTAGAGCTCATGAGTTCTTAAATATTAGCTATAAATTGAACACGCCATTAAACAAACAAACATAAATATGTAAAACTGAGCCCGAGTTTAGAAAAAAACTTATTCGCAACGAACAAAGGAACTTTACAAAATCAAATCTATATAACACGCAAATTAATATAGAGACATTAAGTATCAATTGTGTTGCTAGTGTAAAAATTAGATAGAAAGATCGTTCCATTGAGTTATCGAGCTCTGGCTCATGATCAAATCTCATTACAACGATCTGGATCAACTTTATGAGAGCTGGCAGCACTAATATAAAACATCTGTTTTGTTGATGGTCGTGGTCCACATTCTCTTTTCTCTGTAACAGTGAAATTTATTTTATTAACATTTAAAAAGCTTAACACGTAAACAAACTATTCATTTTCCTAACATTTTCTTCAAGTTGTTTACTCTTTCCGTGTTTTCGCTCATAAATATGGAGAAATTTATTATGTATATACATATGTACACATATTTATTTCAGTGCTACCTAATCTGTATTTGATTCACGCGTCATTGGAACGTTACTAAACTGCAATAAGCAAGAAAACAAATACAAGCAGGATAGCCTAGTGGTTAAGGCAACAGCAGTTTCACCGCGTGATTCGCGGTTCGAATGTCGGTGAAACCTTTGATAACATCACGAAATTGCCTGATGATGATTACGTGCCGGTTTTCGAAATGGCAATATGACTGTAAATGGTTCTTTCTTTTCAGTTTATCTTAAACAAACTTAATAATTGAATATTCTTTTATTATACCGGTGTTCAAGCTTATGAATTCTTAAATATTAAGTTTGAAAAATTAGTTTTTGGTATACTACATTCCTATATTTCCTACACATTGGCGGCAGCTAATTGTTTTGTGCCTGCTCTAAATGACATCTGGCAAATGCACTTTTGAAAGAAATATTTTCATGGCTGAAGTATACTTTACGGGTATGGGCTGGTACTTTTCTCACAACTTGAACGCAGGATTTCCTGCATATTTTCGATGATATATAACTATGTAAGACTGATTTTTAGGGGGTTTATGCCTTATATCAAATGTCCTTATATAGGGTCCATAAACCCTATATATTATTCGTAATGGCTTTTAATAATTTCTTATGTAAATTTTATACATAACGTTATAAACCGTATGGGTGATGACATAAGTACAGAAAAATAAGGAGTCACCATACACCTAATATTCCTTACAGAATGAAGGTCTGATGCCATAAGCCCTTTCGCCTTGTCAAATAAGCCGCATATAGGGCTAAAATATTTTGATGTGGTCATTCAATCTTTCCATAATTAACGAATGAAAAAGTCATTCGTCGGCATACATAACTACAGGAAGAGAACAAGTGAATGAAAGATGCTAGTTAAAATAAAACGGAAAAGTTAATGTAAATATTTCAATGCTGATCTTATGAGTTTTTGGCGCTTCCCTCGTACACTTTACTTCGCACATCATAATCTTTCTTGCTCTTCTCTAATTTCGGCCCTTAACTTCGCTTTTGTCCCATAAGCCGATGATAGCAAATTATGTCTCTTAGCTGAGTTGCGTCACGAATAATCGTCCTAAACTCAATTTTTAAATATAAACCAATGGTCACCATTTAGTTGAATACATTGTTTACTATGTAGTTTGGCAGCTTCAATACAGCTTATGTTGCGAATAGAGTGGAAGGCAGTGGACTAGGCAGTCGAATGTCATATAATGAAGGAATTGATGTTCGGAGTTTTTTCAAAATTTGCCCGAAATCCTGAATCACAAAAGGGAGTGTAGCTAAGTACGAAAATGAAAAAATGTAGTTAGGTTTTGCTCCTTTTTTAGCAGGAGATTTTCATTTTAAAAATGTAATGTACAAACAATGTTCATCTATTACTTTTTAAGCAGGAGATTTTCATTTTAAAAATGTAATATATTGTGACGAATATGAGTGACACTAAGTGATACTCAAATCCCTAGTCTGATGCTAAGTAAATGAAGTCACAACAACAATAAAGCAGACAGTCACTTGTATCTACATAAACGAATCAATATATATGTACGTATACGCAGCTGAGAAACAATGCACAAACACATGCAGATATCTTCTCTGAGATGCTCCTAAAGGTATGCAATTATAATTGTGGAAGTGTCGCTCACATATACCAGCGCATGGGGTATGAGAGAAGCTATAAAAGTTATACATCTGGAGTTGTAGCTGAACTAACTAGTAAGTTCTGGAATTAGAAAAGCCTAGAAATATGCAACGAGGAAATCAGAGAGTATAAGAAGGCCACAACAGTAGAGGCGAAGAATCAGTTTCATTCATTTAAGCTATCAGTCAGTTTGGTTATTAAGCAAGCTAGTTGCAAAGTATAAATGTTAATGTGAAGTACTTTAATAAAGGCCATTTTTCCATTATTCAATATTGGAGTTATTTATTCAACAGTTTAGCGATATGAACGTTAGCAGAAGATTGCCAATAAGGGGAAATGCAGTAAAATCGTTACAATTGGTGTCAGAAGAGGAATTTTTGAATAAATTCCCAAGATTGCGAATACAACTTGGAGATGGCAAAGTTGAGTGATTTGAGGATCCAGCAACTGAACAAAGAGTTGGAGAGCCGTGGATTGAATACAACCGGCAATAAGATCGACCTTTATGCACGGCTACGAGAGGTAATGGAGTCGCAAGGAATTGATGTGGACGAGTATGTCTTTTATCCTGATGGGGACGAGACAACAACAAAAATTGAAGAGAAAAATGAAACATCGCAGACAGTTACGAGCACAGACTTGAACATGATATTGGCTGCAATATCTGCAGAAACATCGACAGTAACATCAATGTCGTCGCAAATGTCATCTCAACTGGAAGAACAGAAGACATATATGGCATCTCAACTAGAATCCCAGGAGAACCGTATAACATCCAAGATAGAATACCAAGAGACACGAATAACATCAAAGATCGAAGCACAAGAAACGCGTATTTCAGAAATGTCGCCACAAATGACATCCCAACTGGAATCGCAGGAGACACGCATCACATCGAAGATTGAAGCACAATGGGATGAACAGAAAACATACATGGCTATACAAATTCCAGAACAATTAAAAGAGCAAGAGGCACGCATAACATTACAACTCGAAGCACAGGAAGAGCGTATCTCAAGGAAGCTGGAGGCACAGGGAACAAAAGTCTCACCGCAACTAGAGGCTTTTAGTGAACGACAAGATAAATTGGAGGCCGAGATGGATGCTTTGAAAGATCGTATACAGGAGTTGCAACTAAATCGCCCAGCAGTTTCAGCGAGTAATCCAAAGGTAAAAACACCATCCTTTGAAGGTTCTGTTCCTTTCCAGGTCTTTAAGCTACAATTTGAGAAGACTGCAACAGTGAACAACTGGAATGCTGAAGATAAAGTCGCTGCGAAACATTGATGAGCGCTTTAGAGAGACGTTACGGAAGCGAGCATAGGAAACAGATATTCCAAATTGAGTTGCAAAAACGCTACCAAAAAGCAAATGAGACATTGCAGGAATTTGCTTCAGATATTGAAAGATTGGCTCATCTTGCAAATGCGGATGCACCCGTGGAATACACTGAAAGGGTAAAAATCCAGAGCTTTATAAATGGCATACGAGATTTGGAAACGAAGCGGGCTACATATGCGAATCCAAAACTAACATTTTTATGAAATGGTATCTTATGCACTGACTCAGGAAACAGCCTCACTTTTGAGTAAGCCAGCGAACAAAGCTCATCGCGTCGAAGTGGAAAGGCCAGACTGGGTAGACGCAATTTTGGAAGCATTGAAGGGTACGCAGCAGAAGAATAATGATGCAGTCTAATGCTTTAAGTGTGGAAAGCCAGGGCATATTGCGCGTTATTGCAACACCAACCCTAACAGTTCCAACAATGTGGGAGGTCGTAAACGCAGAGCAGAAGGAGATGAGCAAATCTCCAAGACCACTCAATCGTTAAACTAAATCGAGTCAGCCGCAAGGGGCGACAGCTGGCTCCCGCAATTGAATGCCCTATAATCTCTATCTCGCAGATTGTTAGAGGACATGTGGATGGAAAGGAACGTTTACTGAATGTAGATACCGGTGCATCTCGTTCCATCATTCGAGCGGATTTAGTCAACAAAAAGATAAAGCCATTGCTTGGAGCAAGATTACGTACAGCCACGCGAGAGGACACCCAGGTAATTGGAGAAGTAGAATGTGAAGTAGCAATTGGGAACGTCACGGTACTACACAATTTTATAGTGGCAGATGTTGTTGATGAAATCATTATTGGAGTGGACTTCTTAATCAACCAAGGCATCAAGATCGACAAGCAAAACAAGACGATGCGATATAAGAACATGGATGTGCCACTTAATTTCGGCTACGAGAGAGGCTACAGCAGTAAACGAGTGCTGGTGGAAGAAAGTCAGCAAATACCACCAAAATCCGAAGCAGTAATCTGGGCAAAGGTTTATTGAGATTGTGGGACAAGCAAATTGTGGGTTGCCGAAGCAGCAAACAAATCAGCACTGTACATACTTGTAGGAAAAACCCTGGCTATGACAAAGCAGATGGACGTATTCCGGTAAGAGTACTCAATGAGTTCAAGTCACCATTCAATTTGACCAAAGGACCTATTTTGGGAAGATGCCAAGAGGCTGAAGTAGTTATTAACTGTGAACAGCTCCAGGAACACGTATCATCTAGTAATACTGATCTTTCAAATGACATCACGGCATGGACGCAGGGGCTAGAGGAAGCCTATCAGAGTAAGGCAAAACAACTGCTCCTAAAGTATGCGAACATATTTGACCAGGATGGTTCCAAACCAGGCCTAACCAATTTTGTGAAACATCAAATTGACACTGGATACGCGAGGCAGAAACGTCAAGCACCTCGTAGGGTTCCACTGGCGAAACGGGAAGTTGTGAGTCAAATCGTACAAGAAATGGCGACAGCGGCGTCATCGAACCATCAGCTAGTCCATGGAGCTCACCGGTAGTACTTGTAAAGAAGAGAGATGGAAAAATGCGATTTTGGGTGGACTACCAGAAGTTGAGTGACGTTACGAAAAAGGATAGCTACCCATTGCCAAGAATTGATGACACTCTGGACTCGTTATCTGGTACGAAATGGTTTTCCACACTGGAATTGAAAAGCGGCTACTGGCAAGTTGAGGTGAAGTGTCGGTGATGGTCTTTGACAATTTACAGTGATGCCTTTTGGACTTTGTAATGCACCAGCTACTTTTGAGAGACTCATGGACCAAGTACTGAAAGGCCTACATTGGAAAACATGCTTGGTGTACCTGGACGACATCATCGTATTGGGCAAGAACTTTGATGAACATCTTAAGAACTTGGAGGAAGTTTTCCAGAGAATAGCTGGCGCTGGTCTGAAGTTAAGTCCCAAAAAGTGTGCACTGTTTAAAAAGTGAAGTAAATTTTTGGGTCACAAGGTAACGACAGAGGGCATCTGTACTTCAAACGAAAAGATAGAGGCTGTAAAGGATTGGCCAAGACCACAGAACCTATATGAATTGAGAAGTTTCCTTGGGCTGTGCACATATTACCGCCGATTTGTTCCAAATTTTTCCAGCGTAGCACATAGAAAAATAAAAGAAAAAATAAAGCTTTTGAATGGAAAAAGGAGCAAAAGGTGGCTATCCGAACATTGAAAGAGCGTTTGTGCACTGCCCCAATGTTGGCATATCCGATTCCAGGAGCAACATTTATTCTAGATACAGATGCGAGGGTATATGCTATAGGAGGCGTTTTGTCACAACTGGTTGATGGACACGAGAAGGTAGTTGCATATTACAGCCGTTCGATTGCAAAACCAGAGAGGAACTATTGCGTTACGCGGAGAGAGCTGTTGGCATTGGTAGAGTGCATTAAACATTTTCACAAATACTTCTACGGCCAGCGATTCCGTGTCAGGACAGATCACGCAGCTTTAAAATGGCTTCTGCAGTTCCGTAATCCGGAAGGACAATTGGCACGGTGGATCGAGCGACTACAAAGCTATGACTTTTCCATTGAGCATCGAAAAGGTAGTACTCATGGAAATGCCGATGCAATGTCACGAAGACCATGTAGTTTGGAATGCAAGCACGGTTCAAGGGCAGAGGCTAAAGAAGACATTATAGATGTCCGGCAAATTACTATAACGTGTACGGATGAATGCGACAAGGAACAACTAAGAAAGTGTCAACTAGGAGATACAGATTTGTCACATGTTATGCAAGGGCTCGAACGAAACGAAAGACCAAACAGAGAAGAGATGTTAGCAGAGAGTCCCATTGCGAAGTCATATTGGGCACATTGGAGCAGTTTAGAATTGATATCCGATTGCCTTCATCGAGTATGTGAGAGTGAGGATGGTCAATGCAAGAATAAACTGATAGTTGTTCCCAGAAAGAGGATTCCTGACGTGCTCAGCGAGCTGCATAATGGCCCAAGTGGAGGTCATCTTGGAATCACAAAGACGCTCGAGAAAATTAAGCAGAGATTTTATTAGGCTGGTTGCCGTCAGTCGGTCACCGAGTGGGTTGCCAACTGCGAGGTATACAACAGAGCGAAAGAGCCCAAAACATGAAGTCATGGCCAGATGAAGCAGTATATTTCAGGTGCCCCATTTGAAAGGATCGCCATGGATGTCGCAGGTCCATTTCCTACTAGCAACCGCGGAAACAAATACGTACTGGTGGTTATGGATTATTTCAGTAAATGGCCAGAGGTATACCCAATCCCAAACAAAGAAGCAGAAACAGTAGCAAAAGTGGTTGCAAACGATTTGATTGCAAGGTATGGGGTTCCAATGGAGTTACATTCTGACCAAGGCAAGAATTTTGAATCAGCTATGTTCCAAGAAATGTGCAAGAAGTGGGCATTCGGAAAACACGGACAACTGCATTGCATTCTCAGTCCGATGGTATGGTGGAACGTTTCAATAGAACATTGGCGGAGCATTTAAGGAAAGTAGTAGACAAGTACCATAAGGACTGGGATACACACATATCATTATTCTTGTTGGCCTACCGATCGGCAGTACATGGGACAACGGGCCAAACTCCCGCAAAGGTAATTTTTGGCAATGACCTTCGACTGCCAGCTGATTTGAAGTATGGGCAAGATGCCGATGCGGAGAGAAATGTCAAGAAATTCACTGGTGTCTTGGAATAAGAGCTGAGAGAGATACACCATCTGGTAAGGCAACGATTAAAGACTACGAGTGACAAGATGAAAGTGAGGTACGATAAAGCAATTAATTCGGAAGGGTTTCAGGAAGGAGATTTAGTGCTGTTATACAACCCACAATGAAAAAAGGCTTGTCCCCGAAATTGCAGTGTAATTGGGAAGGCCCATACAAAGTTGTAAAACGGATCAACGATGTAGTGTACCGCATACAAACTATTGGCAGCCCACGAACCAAAATGAAAGTGGTTCATTTGGAAAGGCTGGCAGCGTTTAGATCGAGAGATTTGTCTGATCGGGACGATCAGACTTAGGTGGAGGTCAGTGTGGCGAATATGAGTGACACTAAGTGATACTCACATCCCTAGTCTGATGCTAAGTAAATGAAGTCACAAAAACAATAAAGCAGACAGTCACTTGTATCTACATAAACGAATCAATCATTATGTCTACACATATGTACGTATACGCAGCTGAGAAGCAATGCACAAACACATGCAGATATCTTATCTGAGATGCTCCTAAATGTATGCAATTATAATTGTGGAAGTGTCGCTCCCACATACAAGCGCACGGGGTATGAGAGAAGTTATTAAAGTTATATATCTGGAGTTGTAGCTGAACTAACTAGTAAGTTCTGGAATTAGAAAAGCCTAGAAATATGCAACGAGCAAATCAGAGAGTATAAAAGGCGACAACAGTAGAGGCGAAGAATCAGTTTCATTCATTTAAGCTATCAGTTAGTTTGGTTATTAAGCAAGCTAGTTGCAAAGTATAAATGTTATTGTGAAGTACTTTAATAAAGGCCATTTTTCCATTATTCAATATTGGAGTTATTTATTCAACAGTTTAGCGATACGAACGTTAGCAGAAGATTGCAAATAAGGGGAATTGCAGTAAAATCGTTACAATATAAACCACTTCTATTACTCATGTTATCTATGGAGCTTCACATGCACTTTATAAAAACGTGCTTTTTATTTTTACAAACTTATTCCTCAAAGGAAATAAATGAAACACGTATTAATGTAAGCATTAATCATGTTTCTACTTCTTAAATGTTCTTCTTAAATATTGTAAATGTGTTAAAAGTAGCAGATCTAAAATAATATTGACAAATCTGATATGTCAAACTAATTTTATATAATAACAAGTAAGGAAGGTTAAGTTCGGGTGTAACCGAACATTACATACTCAGTTGAGAGCTATGGTGACAACATAAGGGAAAATAACCATGTAGGAAAATGAACCGAGGGAAACCCTGGAATGTGTTTGTATGACATGTGTATCAAATGAAAGGCATTAAAGAGTATTTTATGAGGGAGTGAGCCATAGTTCTATAGGTGGACGCCATCTAGGGATATAGCCATAAAAGTGGATCATGGTTGACTCTAGAATGCGTTTGTACGATACGGATATCAAATGAAAGGTGGTAATGAGTATTTTAAAAGGGAGTAATCCTTAGTCCCATAGGTGGACGTCGTTTCGAGATATCGCCACAAAGGTGGACCAGGGGTGACCCTAGAATTTGTTTGTACAATATGGGCATCAAACGAATGGTGTTAATGAATATTTTAAAAGGGAGTGGGCCTTAGTTCTATAGGTGGATGCCGTTTCGAAATATCGCCATAAAGGTGGACCAGGGGTGACTCTAGAATGTGTTTGTACGATATGGGTATCAAATTAAAGGTATTAATGAGGGTTTTAAAAGGGAGTGGTGGTTGTTGTATAGGTGGTCGCCTTTTCGAGATATCGCCATAAAGGTGGACCAGGGGTGACTCTAGAATGCGTTTGTACGATATGGGTATCAAATGAAAGGTGTTAATGAGTATTTTAAAAGGGAGTAATCCTTAGTTCCATACGTGGACGCCGTTTCGATATATCGTCATAAAGGTGGACCAGGGGTGACCCTAGAATTTGTTTGTACAATATGGGTATTAAAAGAAAGGTGTTAATGAGTATTTTAAAAGGGAGTAATCCTTAGTTCCATAGGTGGACGCCGTTTCAAGATATCGCCATAAAGGTGGGCCAGGGGTGACTCTAGAATTCTTTTGAGCAACATGGGTATCAAACGAAAGGAGTTAATGAGTATTTTAAAAGGGAGTGGGCCTTAGTTCCATAGGTGGACGCCGTTTCGAGATATCGCCATAAAGGTGGAGCAGGGGTGACCCTAGAATTTGTTTGTACAATATGGGTATCAAAAGAAAGGTGTTAATGAGTATTTTAAAAGGGAGTAATCCTTAGTTCCATAGGTGGGCGCCGTTTCGATATATCGCCATAAAGGTGGACCAGGGGTGACTCTAGACTTTGTTTGTACGATATGGGTATCAAATGAAATATGATAATGGGTATTTTTAAAAGGGAGTGGGCCTTCGTTCTATAGGTGTTCGCCTTTTCGAGATATCGCTATAAAGTTGGACCAGGGGTGACTTTAGAATATGTTTGTACGATATGGGTATCAAATGAATGGTGTTAATGAGTATTTTAAATGGGCGAAGGGCTTACTTGTATAGGTGGACGCCTTTTCGAGATATCGCCATAAAGGTGGACCAGGGGTGACTCTAGAATGAGTTTGTACGATATGGGTATCAAATTAAAGGTATTAATGAGAGTTTTAAAAGAGAGTGGATAGTTGTATATTTGAAGGCGTTTTCCAGATATCGACCAAAATGTGGACCAGGGTGACCCAGAACATCATCTGTTGGATACCGCTAATTTATTTATATATGTAGTACCTGCCAAGATTTTAAGGGTTTTTTATTTCGCCCTGCAGAACTTTTTAATTTTCTTCTACTTAATATGGTAGGTGTCACAACCATTTTATAAAGTTTTTTCTAAAGTTATATTTCGCGTCAATAAAACAATCCAATTACCTTACCATGTTTCATCCCTTTTTCGTATTTGGTATAGAATTATGGCATTTTTTTCATTTTTCGTAATTTTCGATATCGAAAAAGTGGATTTCGTTCATTTTGCATACCAAGATAAGGAGAGTTCAAGTAAGCACGTGAACTAAGTTCACTAAAGATATGTCGATTTTTGCTCAAGTTATCGGAAGAACTGACGGACGACTGTGTATAAAAACTGGGCGTGGCATCAACCGATTTCGCCCATTTTCACAGAAAACAGTTAACGTCATAAAATCTATGCCCCTACCAAATTTCGAAAGGATTGGTTAATTTTTGTTCGACTTATGGCGTTAAAAGTATCCTAGACAAATTAAATGAAAAAGGGCGGAGCCACGCCCATTTTGAAATTTTCTTTTATTTTTGTATTTTGTTGCACCATATCATTACTGGAGTTGAATGTTGACATAAACTACTTATATACTGTAAAGATATTAAATTTTTAGTTAAAATTTTACTTCAAAAAAAAATTTTTTTTAAAAGTGGACGTGGTCCTTCTCCGATTTTGCTAATTTTTATTAAGCGTACATATAGTAATAGCAGTAACGTTCCTGCCAAATTTCATCATGATATCTTCAACGACTGCCAAATTACAGCTTGCAAAAATTTTAAATTACCTTCTTTTAAAAGTGGGCGGTGCCACGCCCATTGTCTAAAATTTTACTAATTTTCTATTTTGCGTCATAAGTTCAACTCATCTACCAAGTTTCGTCGCTTTATCTGTCTTTTGTAATGAATTATCGCACTTTTTCGGTTTTTCGAAATTTTCGATATCGAAAAAGTGGGCGTGGTTATAGTCTGATATCGCTCATTTTAAATAGCGATCTGAGATGAGTGCTCAGGAACCTACATACCAAATTTCATCAAGATACCTCAAAATTTACTTAAGTTATCGTGTTAACGGACGGACGGACGGACGGACGGACATGGCTCAATCAAATTTTTTTCGATCCTGATTATTTTGATATATGGAAGTCTATATCTATCTCGATTCCTTTATATATGTACAACCAACCGTTATACAATCAAACTTAATATACTCTGTGAGCTCTGCTCAACTGAGTATAAAACTGATTTCATAAATTGCATTCATTTTATACATATGCATTATATTTAAAATTTTCTCTAACTATTCCCTTTGTGCTGACTAAATTTTGCTTATGCATAACTTTCTTTGGCTATATAAGATAACAATTCCAGGGGCCGTTTTCACCATATTCGGTGAACGCTAACAAACACTTTATTTGAAAGAAATCGTTCAGTGATTCGTCAAATAAGGGTTACTTTAAAATAACGGACGATAAAAGTTCCCCTGTCACATGAGGAAAAATGAAATACAACTATTTTTATAACATGAAGATAAATAGAAAATTTATTGGGGATTGCACTGCGACCGTTGATCTATTGTGCCCTCATCAGATTGCGTCGCGTTCCAGGAGAATATGTTCCACCGTCTCTCCTGATCGATTACGAAATCGACATGAATAGAAAATTATGTTTTTTATTTAGTTGAACGGCGATAGAAAATCGGTTTTTTTTTCAAAAATGCAAGAAACTTAAAGAAGAACATTTTTATTTATTTGTGTGTTGCTTTTACGTTGGCATTGCGTTGCTTATGGATTGAAGCACTTAAAGCACGTGTGTTCAATGTCAGATGTAGACGCAACGCAAGTGCCAAAACGACGCAAAAGTCACCTTAAGCGTATTTGCTTTAAGTGTTATTTATCAATATTAATTAAAAATGTTAGATATCCTAAAAATTTGAACTTTGGCAAGATACACAAGAGGCGTAGCTTCGTAGACGCCTGCAAAATATGGCATACAGCTAAGATCTCTCTACACCTCAAAATTGCTTATGCTGTGCCTAATACGCCTCTATGAAGCTACGCCTCGTGTCCATCTTCTCTTAGATTATATTTCAAAGACATTTTTTTTTAGCTTTAAACTTTGTTCATAATATTCATGTACATGTCTACTACTATGGCAGTCGCTTGTATACTACTATTTCATTATTTAAAAAAAAATTTAGTTCGGAATAATGCAACCTTATCACGTGCATTCTCAAACACGGTTGCACCATGTTGTCATTTGGGACCAAAATTCATCGAAAAAAGGACCAGACCTCAAAAAAGGACCAAATTTTAGTTTTATTTTATTGGTATACAAACAATTCGGCAAGTTACTAGAGTATCGTATTTGTTGTAAAAAGCGAAAATTGTAGGATGTTTCAGGGGTGTCCTATATAAAATTTTAATAAAGGAGACACTTGGCTTTAGTTCAAACTGAACAAACAAAAATAAAGTGTACTTTGAGGTATCACATTTTAAAATTTTTAGGATAAGACTATGTCTTTCACCAATCTAGTTTCACCAATGAAGTTTTGCTTGATTGCAACGAAATAAAATGTATAACGCAGTTAGGTTTTAGTAAGGAACGGTTAAAAAATTTGCGTTGTGGCAAACCCAATAAATCATAAATCAAACTAAGCAATTGTGTTAATGCTATTTTTATAGATGCTTTCATTTTCACTCACAGTTTAAACTTCATACCAGAGCCTAGATTCAGTAAGTGTGAATTTTGAACTCAGACTAAAAATTAAGCGTCTTAAAAGTTTCAACTGTATAATAATTGAATACCGATCGAAATATCTAAACACTAAAACAAGTCTTTTTCTGATAAGTGCGTTGTTTCATCAAAAATTAATGACAATGTGTTTGTCCGAACATTCAACACTTCATTTTTAATGCCTCGCCTAAATTATCTCCCAAGTGAAATGCCATTGTTCTGCTACATTTTATTGATAGAGCAATTTTCGTGGTAAGAATTCCATTGGAGTAAATTGAAAATTATATGTGGTTAATAGATTTGCGGCAATTTCTTTAGCAGTGTTTGGAATTTTTGTTTCAGTGAAAAAGAAATAAAAGTACCAAAACCGTGCTGAAAAAAACCAAAATTGAGAAAAAAGGACCAGCGGACCATATAGGGGTGGAAGGGACCATTTTTGGTCCAAATGGACTGAAGTGGCAACCGTGTTCTCAAATGCAAGCATCCACATCAAATACATATACATATAAGTACTTCGACATTACGAAATACATTGTCGCGTTTTGAGGCTAAGTATTTATGCATAAAAGCTTTTTGACTACCACAATACCACAGATTAAGTATAAAATTTCACAAAAATAATAAATTTTTTCGAAAAATCACACAGAATATCCGCAGTCATTGTTTACGAATTTAGAAACAATGAGAATGGCAAATACGAACGTGTATGAAATGTAATGTTAAAATGTATATGCACATGGTTGTATTTATATGAATGCTTTAAAAACGCATGAAGTTGTTACAATAAAGTTCAAAAATAGATGCTAAAAACTTTGATATAAATAAAAAGATTCTTTTAATAACAACAAAAGCGCCTTATATATTCTATATATATATCAACTAGCCTTTACCCGCGGCCCCGTCCGCAAGGAAAATTTTAAATATATGGGCTATTCGCGTTAGCCTGCTTATTATCTGTTTAAAATTTTGTTTTCTGTCTAATGCATTTTATTTTTGTAATTGAGTAAAAAAAAATAACTAAATGAGCTGATAACCTGATAGGATCCAAAATGATCTCGAAATTATCCAGAAAAAGCTACGATATGACCCCAACGCTATCGCGGACGGATCCCGAAAACCATCCAGAAATGCCCCGAAAGGGTCTCCAAAAGTTCCCCGAATAGTCCCAAAAAAACCCGAAATGAGAGCGACACGATTCTAGACGTATCCAGAGAACCACACAGAAATGATCCCTGAAGGTGTTCCAAAATGATCCCGAAAAGGTTCCGAAATGACCCTGACGGGCTCCCGGGCGGATCTCAAAAACCATCCAGAAAATATCCAGGAAGGGTCCCTAAATTATCCCGACTAACTCCAGAAAAAGTTCCGAATTGGCTCCGAGGGGATCGTGGAGATGGATCGCGAAAACCATACAGAAATGATTCCGGAAGGATTACAAATGATCCCGAAATAGTCCGGAATTGACCCAGATAGGATCCCGCACAGATCCAGAAATGATCCCGGAAGGGTGCAAAAACTATCCCGGATAAGTAACAAAAAATCCCGAAATGGCTCCTACGGCATCCCGGCCGGATCCAGAAATGATCTCGGAAGGGTCCCCAAATGATCCCAAAATGGTCCGGAAATGACCCTGATGGATCCGGCAAACCATCAAGAAATTATGCCGGAAGGGTACCAAAATGATCACGAAATAATACAGAAAAAGTCACGAAACGACCCCTAGAGGATCCCCAAATGATCCCGTATTAGCCCCGAAAAGGTCCCGAAATAACCCCGACGGGATCCCGGACAAATCCCGAAAACCATCCAGAAATTATGCCGGAAGGAATCCCAAATGGTTCCGTAAAAGTCCCGCATTGATTCCGACGTCCCAAAATTATCCCGAAATAGTCTGGGAAAAGTCCAGAAATTACCCTGACGGATCCCGGACGAATCCTGAAAACCAATCTTAAATGATGCCGAAAAAGTCCCGAAATGACCCTGATGGGACCCGGAAAGGATCCCGAAAACTAACCAGAAATGATGCCGGAAAAGTCCTCAAATGATCTCCCAATAGTTCCGAAAAGACCCTGACGGGATCCCGAACGGATCCCGACAACTATCCAGAAATGATACCGAAAGGGCCCGCAAATGATCCCGTATTAGTCGAGAAAAAGACCCGAAATGACCCGGACGGGATGCCGGACGAATCCCAAAAACCATCCAGAAATGATGTCGGAAGGGACCCCAATGATCCCGAAAAAGTCCCGCAATTATTCCGACGGGAATCTGAACGGATACCGAAAACCATCCAGAAGTGATGCCGGAACGGTCCTCAAATGCTCACCTAATAGTCCCAAAATGACCCTGAGGGCATCCCGGACAAATCCCGAAATCCATCCAGAAATGATCTTGGGAAGGTCCCAAAATGATCCCGAAATAGTCTCGGAAAAGTCCAGAAATTACCCTGACGGGTTCCCGGACGAATCCTGAAAGCCATCCTTAAATGATCCCGAAAAATCCCCGAAATGACCGTGACGGGATCCCGAACGGATCCCGACAACTATCCAGAAATTATGCCGAAGGGGTCCGCAAATGATCCCGTATTAGTCGAGAAAAAGTCCCGAACGAATCCCAAAAACCATCCAGAAATGATGCCGGTAGGTATCCCAAATGATCCCGAAATAATCCCGAATTGACCTCGTCAGCATCCCGGACGGATACCGAAAATTATCCAGAAATGATGCCGGAAAGGTCCACAGATGATCCCCTAATAGTCCCGAAATTACCCTGATGGGATCCCGGACGGATCCCGAAAACCATCCAGAAATGATGCCGGAAGAGCCCCCAAATGATCCCGAAAAAGTTCCCAAATGACCCCCACGATATCCCGGACGGATCCCGAAAACCATCCAGAAATGATGCCGGAAGAGCCCCCAAATGATCCCGAAAAAGTCCCCAAATGACCCCGACGAGATCCCGCACGGATCCCAAAACCATCCAGAAATGATTGCGGAAGAGCCCCAAATGATCCCGAAAAAGTCCCCAAATGACCCCGACATACTCCAGAAAAGGTTCCGAAATGGCTCCGAGGGAATCAACGACGGATCGCGAAAACCATACAGAACAGATTCCGGAAGGATCCCAAAATGATCCCGAAATAGACCGGAAATGACCCAGATGGGATCCCGCACAGATCCAGAAATGATCCCGGAAGGGTCCAAAAACTATCCCGGAAAAGTAACAAAAAATCCCGAAATGGCTCCTACGGCATCCCGGACGGATCCAGAAATGATCTCGGAAGGGCCCCCAAATGATCCCAAAATGGTCCCGAAATGACCCTGATGGATCCGGCAAACCATCAAGAAATTATGCCGGAAGGGTCCCCAAATGATCCCGAAATAAAACAGAAAAAGTCACGAAACGACCCCTAGAGGATCCCCAAATGATCCCGTATTAGCCCCGAAAAAGTCCCAAAATGACCCTGACGGGATCCCGAAAGGATTCCGAAAACAATACAGAAATAATGCCGGAAAGGTTCTCAAATGATCCCCTAATAGTCCCGAAATGACCGTGACGGGATCCCGACAACTATCCAGAAATGATGCCGAAAGGGTCCGCAAATGATCCCGTATTAGTCGAAAAAAAGTCCCGAAAGGACCACGACGGGATCCCGGACGAATCCCAAAAACCATCCAGAAATGATGCCGGTAGGTATCCCAAATGATCCCGAAATAGTCCCGAAATGACCTCGTCGGGTTCCCGGACGGATCCCGAAAATTATCCAGAAATGATGCCGGAAAGGTTCCCAAATGATCCCCTAATAGTCCCGAAATTACCCTAATGGGATCCCGGACGGATCCCGAAAACCATCCAGAAATGATGCCGAAAGGGTTCCCAAATGATCCCGTATTAGTCGCGAAAAAGTCCCGAAGTGACCCCGACGGGATCCCGAACGGATCCCGAAAACCATCCAGAAATGATGCCGAAAGGGTTCCCAAATGCTCCCGTATTAGTCGCGAAAAAGTCCCGAAATGACCCCGACGGGATCCCGGACGGATCCCGAAAACCATCCAGAAATGATGCTGGATGAGCCCCAAAATGATCCCGAAAAAGACCCCAAATGACCCCGACGAGATCACGGACGGATCCCGAAAACCATCCAGAAATGATGCCGGAAGAGCCCCCAAATTATCCCGAAAAAGTCCCCAAATGACCCCGACGATATACCGGACGGATCCCGAAAACCATCCAGAAATGATGCCGGAAGAGCCCCCAAATGATCCCGAAAAAGTCCCCATATGACCCCGACGAGATCCCGCACGGATCCCGAAAACCATCCAGAAATGATGCCGGAAGGGTCCCCAAATGATCGCGAAATAGTCCCGAAATGATTCCGGAATAGTCCCGAAAATGTTCCAAAATAACCCCGACGGGATCCCGGACGGATCCCGTAAACTATACAGAAATGATCCCGGAAGGGTCCCGTAATGATCCCGAAATAGTCCCGAAAAAGTCCCGAAATTACCCCGGCGTAATCCCGGACCGATCCCGAAAACCATCCAGAAATGATCCCGGAAGGGTCTCGATATGACCCTTACGGGATTACAAATAAGGTGAAGCTAATTATAAAACCATGTTAATAAGGCAGTAGGCGCATTGGAGCGAATAAAAAGTTAGATAGAAACATACAGGTAAAGCTAATAAAAGCGTGCTAATAAAAACAATTGATGGAGGGTGGATGGCGGGAGTAGAGGATCGTTGATCGTTCCTCCAAAATTGTCTAGATCTCGTTCTGTATGTACCAGATACCAAAAACTATTGATTTAGGAGAAAATTTAGATTGAGTTATAACAATTTATGGATTTTACACCAGAGGGGTAGATAAAGGGGCGGACGGAGGGTGTCACTGCTTACTTTGTAAGCCCTCGACTTATTTGACCCCTTGAGTCTGTGATATTGGTGAAGGCCAGTATACGTAAAGTTATAATGTGTAAAAATTATAAAAAATAATTTCTCGAAGGGGTCGTGGGACCCCCACCCCTCTTTCCATGATCGAAAAAAATTTCGCTAGTAGACTACTGTCTGTGTCCCAAATTTCATCAAAATCCGTGTAGCCATTCTGGCGTAATTCAGTCGCAAAGACGAAAAAATATAATAATTAAATTATAACTGTTCCTAGGGGGCGGGGACCACGCCCCTTTTGAAAAATATATAGCTAGTAGACCCTTCTAGACTATTGGCTATATGTGTGCAAAATTTCATCCAAATCGGTCCAGCCGTTCTTGCGTTATTGAGTCACAAAGACAAACGTCTGGACAAACATTCAAACATCCAAACATCCAAACATCCAAACATCTTAACATCCAAACTTTCCCATTTATAATATACTAGCCTTTACCCGCGGCCCCGTCCGCAAGGAAAATTTTAAATATATGAGCTATTCGCGTTAGCCTGCTTATTATCTGTTTAAAATTTTGTTTTCTGTCTAATGCATTTTATTTTTGTAATTGAGTAAAAAAAAATAACTAAATGAGCTAATAACCTGATAGGATCCAAAATGATCTCGAAATTATCCAGAAAAAGCTACGATATGACCCCAACGCTATCGCGGACGGATCCCGAAAACCATCCAGAAATGCCCCGAAAGGGTCTCCAAAAGTTCCCCGAATAGTCCCAAAAAAACCCGAAATGAGAGCGACACGATTCTAGACGTATCCAGAGAACCACACAGAAATGATCCCTGAAGGTGTTCCAAAATGATCCCGAAAAGGTTCCGAAATGACCCTGACGGGCTCCCGGGGGGATCTCAAAAACCATCCAGAAAATATCCAGGAAGGGTCCCTAAATTATCCCGACTAACTCCAGAAAAAGTTCCGAAATGGCTCCGAGGGGATCGTGGAGATGGATCGCGAAAACCATACAGAAATGATTCCGGAAGGATTACAAATGATCCCGAAATAGTCCGGAATTGACCCAGATAGGATCCCGCACAGATCCAGAAATGATCCCGGAAGGGTGCAAAAACTATCCCGGAAAAGTAACAAAAAATCCCGAAATGGCTCCTACGGCATCCCGGCCGGATCCAGAAATGATCTCGGAAGGGTCCCCAAATGATCCCAAAATGGTCCGGAAATGACCCTGATGGATCCGGCAAACCATCAAGAAATTATGCCGGAAGGGTACCAAAATGATCACGAAATAATACAGAAAAAGTCACGAAACGACCCCTAGAGGATCCCCAAATGATCCCGTATTAGCCCCGAAAAGTTCCCGAAATAACCCCGACGGGATCCCGGACAAATCCCGAAAACCATCCAGAAATTATGCCGGAAGGAATCCCAAATGGTTCCGTAAAAGTCCCGCATTGATTCCGACGTCCCAAAATTATCCCGAAATAGTCTGGGAAAAGTCCAGAAATTACCCTGACGGATCCCGGACGAATCCTGAAAACCAATCTTAAATGATGCCGAAAAAGTCCCGAAATGACCCTGATGGGACCCGGAAAGGATCCCGAAAACTAACCAGAAATGATGCCGGAAAAGTCCTCAAATGATCTCCCAATAGTTCCGAAAAGACCCTGACGGGATCCCGAACGGATCCCGACAACTATCCAGAAATGATACCGAAAGGGCCCGCAAATGATCCCGTATTAGTCGAGAAAAAGACCCGAAATGACCCGGACGGGATGCCGGACGAGTCCCAAAAACCATCCAGAAATGATGTCGGAAGGGACCCCAATGATCCCGAAAAAGTTCCGCAATTATTCCGAGGGGAATCTGAACGGATACCGAAAACCATCCAGAAGTGATGCCGGAACGGTCCTCAAATGCTCACCTAATAGTCCCAAAATGACCCTGAGGGCATCCCGGACAAATCCCGAAATCCATCCAGAAATGATCTTGGGAAGGTCCCAAAATGATCCCGAAATAGTCTCGGAAAAGTCCAGAAATTACCCTGACGGGTTCCCGGACGAATCCTGAAAGCCATCCTTAAATGATCCCGAAAAATCCCCGAAATGACCGTGACGGGATCCCGAACGGATCCCGACAACTATCCAGAAATTATGCCGAAGGGGTCCGCAAATGATCCCGTATTAGTCGAGAAAAAGTCCCGAACGAATCCCAAAAACCATTCAGAAATGATGCCGGTAGGTATCCCAAATGATCCCGAAATAATCCCGAATTGACCTCGTCAGCATCCCGGACGGATACCGAAAATTATCCAGAAATGATGCCGGAAAGGTGCACAGATGATCCCCTAATAGTCCCGAAATTACCCTGATGGGATCCCGGACGGATCCCGAAAACCATCCAGAAATGATGCCGGAAGAGCCCCCAAATGATCCCGAAAAAGTTCCCAAATGACCCCCACGATATCCCGGACGGATCCCGAAAACCATCCAGAAATGATGCCGGAAGAGCCCCCAAATGATCCCGAAAAAGTCCCCAAATGACCCCGACGAGATCCCGCACGGATCCCGAAACCATCCAGAAATGATTGCGGAAGAGCCCCAAATGATCCCGAAAAAGTCCCCAAATGACCCCGACATACTCCAGAAAAGGTTCCGAAATGGCTCCGAGGGAATCAACGACGGATCGCGAAAACCATACAGAACAGATTCCGGAAGGATCCCAAAATGATCCCGAAATAGTCCGGAAATGACCCAGATGGGATCCCGCACAGATCCAGAAATGATCCCGGAAGGGTCCAAAAACTATCCCGGAAAAGTAACAAAAAATCCCGAAATGGCTCCTACGGCATCCCGGACGGATCCAGAAATGATCTCGGAAGGGCCCCCAAATGATCCCAAAATGGTCCCGAAATGACCCTGATGGATCCGGCAAACCATCAAGAAATTATGCCGGAAGGGTCCCCAAATGATCCCGAAATAAAACAGAAAAAGTCACGAAACGACCCCTAGAGGATCCCCAAATGATCCCGTATGAGCCCCGAAAAAGTCCCAAAATGACCCTGACGGGATCCCGAAAGGATTCCGAAAACAATACAGAAATAATGCCGGAAAGGTTCTCAAATGATCCCCTAATAGTCCCGAAATGACCGTGACGGGATCCCGACAACTATCCAGAAATGATGCCGAAAGGGTCCGCAAATGATCCCGTATTAGTCGAAAAAAAGTCCCGAAAGGACCACGACGGGATCCCGGACGAATCCCAAAAACCATCCAGAAATGATGCCGGTAGGTATCCCAAATGATCCCGAAATAGTCCCGAAATGACCTCGTCGGGTTCCCGGACGGATCCCGAAAATTATTCAGAAATGATGCCGGAAAGGTTCCCAAATGATCCCCTAATAGTCCCGAAATTACCCTAATGGGATCCCGGACGGATCCCGAAAACCATCCAGAAATGATGCCGAAAGGGTTCCCAAATGATCCCGTATTAGTCGCGAAAAAGTCCCGAAATGACCCCGACGGGATCCCGAACGGATCCCGAAAACCATCCAGAAATGATGCCGAAAGGGTTCCCAAATGCTCCCGTATTAGTCGCGAAAAAGTCCCGAAATGACCACGACGGGATCCCGGACGGATCCCGAAAACCATCCAGAAATGATGCTGGATGAGCCCCAAAATGATCCCGAAAAAGACCCCAAATGACCCACGAGATCACGGACGGATCCCGAAAACCATCCAGAAATGATGCCGGAAGAGCCCCCAAATTATCCCGAAAAAGTCCCCAAATGACCCCGACGATATACCGGACGGATCTCGAAAACCATCCAGAAATGATGCCGGAAGAGCCCCCAAATGATCCCGAAAAAGTCCCCATATGACCCCGACGAGATCCCGCACGGATCCCGAAAACCATCCAGAAATGATGCCGGAAGGGTCCCCAAATGATCGCGAAATAGTCCCGAAATGATTCCGGAATAGTCCCGAAAATGTTCCAAAATAACCCCGACGGTATCCCGGACGGATCCCGTAAACTATACAGAAATGATCCCGGAAGGATCCCGTAATGATCCCGAAAAAGTCCCGAAATTACCCCGGCGTAATCCCGGACCGATCCCGAAAACCATCCAGAAATGATCCCGGAAGGGTCTCGATATGACCCTTACGGGATTACAAATAAGGTGAAGCTAATTATAAAACCATGTTAATAAGGCAGTAGGCGCATTGGAGCGAATAAAAAGTTAGATAGAAACATACAGGTAAAGCTAATAAAAGCGTGCTAATAAAAACAATTGATGGAGGGCGGATGGCGGGAGTAGAGGATCGTTGATCGTTCCTCCAAAATTGTCTAGATCTCGTTCTGTATGTACCAGATACCAAAAACTATTGATTTAGGAGAAAATTTAGATTGAGTTATAACAATTTATGGATTTTACACCAGAGGGGTAGATAAAGGGGCGGACGGAGGGTGTCACTGCTTACTTTGTAAGCCCTCGACTTATTTGACCCCTTGAGTCTGTGATATTGGTGAAGGCCAGTATACGTAAAGTTATAATGTGTAAAAATTATAAAAAATAATTTCTCGAAGGGGTCGTGGGACCCCCACCCCTCTTTCCATGATCGAAAAAAATTTCGCTAGTAGACTACTGTCTGTGTCCCAAATTTCATCAAAATCCGTGTAGCCATTCTGGCGTGATTCAGTCGCAAAGACGAAAAAATATAATAATTAAATTATAACTGTTCCCAGGGGGCGGGGACCACGCCCCTTTTGAAAAATATATAGCTAGTAGATCCTTCTAGACTATTGGCTATATGTGTGCAAAATTTCATCCAAATCGGTCCAGCCGTTCTTGCGTTATTGAGTCACAAAGACAAACGTCTGGACAAACATCCAAACATCCAAACATCCAAACATCCAAACATCTTAACATCCAAACTTTCCCATTTATAATATATATTAGATTAGATACTAGCCTTTACCCGCGGCCCCGTCCGCAAGGAAAATTTTAAATATATGGGCTATTCGCGTTAGCCTGCTTATTATCTGTTTAAAATTTTGTTTTCTGTCTAATGCATTTTATTTTTGTAATTGAGTAAAAAAAAAATAACTAAATGAGCTGATAACCTGATAGGATCCAAAATGATCTCGAAATTATCCAGAAAAAGCTACGATATGACCCCAACGCTATCGCGGACGGATCCCGAAAACCATCCAGAAATGCCCCGAAAGGGTCTCCAAAAGTTCCCCGAATAGTCCCAAAAAAACCCGAAATGAGAGCGACACGATTCTAGACGTATCCAGAGAACCACACAGAAATGATCCCTGAAGGTGTTCCAAAATGATCCCGAAAAGGTTCCGAAATGACCCTGACGGGCTCCCGGGCGGATCTCAAAAACCATCCAGAAAATATCCAGGAAGGGTCCCTAAATTATCCCGACTAACTCCAGAAAAAGTTCCGAAATGGCTCCGAGGGGATCGTGGAGATGGATCGCGAAAACCATACAGAAATGATTCCGGAAGGATTACAAATGATCCCGAAATAGTCCGGAATTGACCCAGATAGGATCCCGCACAGATCCAGAAATGATCCCGGAAGGGTGCAAAAACTATCCCGGAAAAGTAACAAAAAATCCCGAAATGGCTCCTACGGCATCCCGGCCGGATCCAGAAATGATCTCGGAAGGGTCCCCAAATGATCCCAAAATGGTCCGGAAATGACCCTGATGGATCCGGCAAACCATCAAGAAATTATGCCGGAAGGGTACCAAAATGATCACGAAATAATACAGAAAAGTCACGAAACGACCCCTAGAGGATCCCCAAATGATCCCGTATTAGCCCCGAAAAGGTCCCGAAATAACCCCGACGGGATCCCGGACAAATCCCGAAAACCATCCAGAAATTATGCCGGAAGGAATCCCAAATGGTTCCGTAAAAGTCCCGCATTGATTCCGACGTCCCAAAATTATCCCGAAATAGTCTGGGAAAAGTCCAGAAATTACCCTGACGGATCCCGGACGAATCCTGAAAACCAATCTTAAATGATGCCGAAAAAGTCCCGAAATGGCCCTGATGGGAACCGGAAAGGATCCCGAAAACTAACCAGAAATGATGCCGGAAAAGTCCTCAAATGATCTCCCAATAGTTCCGAAAAGACCCTGACGGGATCCCGAACGGATCCCGACAACTATCCAGAAATGATACCGAAAGGGCCCGCAAATGATCCCGTATTAGTCGAGAAAAAGACCCGAAATGACCCGGACGGGATGCCGGACGAATCCCAAAAACCATCCAGAAATGATGTCGGAAGGGACCCCAATGATCCCGAAAAAGTCCCGCAATTATTCCGACGGGAATCTGAACGGATACCGAAAACCATCCAGAAGTGATGCCGGAACGGTCCTCAAATGCTCACCTAATAGTCCCAAAATGACCCTGAGGGCATCCCGGACAAATCCCGAAATCCATCCAGAAATGATCTTGGGAAGGTCCCAAAATGATCCCGAAATAGTCTCGGAAAAGTCCAGAAATTACCCTGACGGGTTCCCGGACGAATCCTGAAAGCCATCCTTAAATGATCCCGAAAAATCCCCGAAATGACCGTGACGGGATCCCGAACGGATCCCGACAACTATCCAGAAATTATGCCGAAGGGGTCCGCAAATGATCCCGTATTAGTCGAGAAAAAGTCCCGAACGAATCCCAAAAACCATCCAGAAATGATGCCGGTAGGTATCCCAAATGATCCCGAAATAATCCCGAATTGACCTCGTCAGCATCCCGGACGGATACCGAAAATTATCCAGAAATGATGCCGGAAAGGTCCACAGATGATCCCCTAATAGTCCCGAAATTACCCTGATGGGATCCCGGACGGATCCCGAAAACCATCCAGAAATGATGCCGGAAGAGCCCCCAAATGATCCCGAAAAAGTTCCCAAATGACCCCCACGATATCCCGGACGGATCCCGAAAACCATCCAGAAATGATGCCGGAAGAGCCCCCAAATGATCCCGAAAAAGTCCCCAAATGACCCCGACGAGATCCCGCACGGATCCCGAAACCATCCAGAAATGATTGCGGAAGAGCCCCAAATGATCCCGAAAAAGTCCCCAAATGACCCCGACATACTCCAGAAAAGGTTCCGAAATGGCTCCGAGGGAATCAACGACGGATCGCGAAAACCATACAGAACAGATTCCGGAAGGATCCCAAAATGATCCCGAAATAGTCCGGAAATGACCCAGATGGGATCCCGCACAGATCCAGAAATGATCCCGGAAGGGTCCAAAAACTATCCCGGAAAAGTAACAAAAAATCCCGAAATGGCTCCTACGGCATCCCGGACGGATCCAGAAATGATCTCGGAAGGGCCCCCAAATGATCCCAAAATGGTCCCGAAATGACCCTGATGGATCCGGCAAACCATCAAGAAATTATGCCGGAAGGGTCCCCAAATGATCCCGAAATAAAACAGAAAAAGTCACGAAACGACCCCTAGAGGATCCCCAAATGATCCCGTATGAGCCCCGAAAAAGTCCCAAAATGACCCTGACGGGATCCCGAAAGGATTCCGAAAACAATACAGAAATAATGCCGGAAAGGTTCTCAAATGATCCCCTAATATTCCCGAAATGACCGTGACGGGATCCCGACAACTATCCAGAAATGATGCCGAAAGGGTCCGCAAATGATCCCGTATTAGTCGAAAAAAAGTCCCGAAAGGACCACGACGGGATCCCGGACAAATCCCAAAAACCATCCAGAAATGATGCCGGTAGGTATGCCAAATGATCCCGAAATAGTCCCGAAATGACCTCGTCGGGTTCCCGGACGGATCCCGAAAATTATTCAGAAATGATGCCGGAAAGGTTCCCAAATGATCCCCTAATAGTCCCGAAATTACCCTAATGGGATCCCGGACGGATCCCGAAAACCATCCAGAAATGATGCTGGATGAGCACCAAAATGATCCCGAAAAAGACCCCAAATGACCCCGACGAGATCACGGACGGATCCCGAAAACCATCCAGAAATGATGCCGGAAGAGCCCCCAAATTATCCCGAAAAAGTCCCCAAATGACCCCGACGATATACCGGACGGATCCCGAAAACCATCCAGAAATGATGCCGGAAGAGCCCCCAAATGATCCCGAAAAAGTCCCCATATGACCCCGACGAGATCCCGCACGGATCCCGAAAACCATCCAGAAATGATGCCGGAAGGGTCCCCAAATGATCGCGAAATAGTCCCGAAATGTTTCCGCAATAGTCCCGAAAATGTTCCAAAATAACCCCGACGGTATCCCGGACGGATCCCGTAAACTATACAGAAATGATCCCGGAAGGGTCCCGTAATGATCCCGAAATAGTTCCGAAAAAGTCCCGAAATTACCCCGGCGTAATCCCGGACCGATCCCGAAAACCATCCAGAAATGATCCCGGAAGGGTCTCGATATGACCCTTACGGGATTACAAATAAGGTGAAGCTAATTATAAAACCATGTTAATAAGGCAGTAGGCGCATTGGAGCGAATAAAAAGTTAGATAGAAACATACAGGTAAAGCTAATAAAAGCGTGCTAATAAAAACAATTGATGGAGGGCGGATGGCGGGAGTAGAGGATCGTTGATCGTTCCTCCAAAATTGTCTAGATCTCGTTCTGTATGTACCAGATACCAAAAACTATTGATTTAGGAGAAAATTTAGATTGAGTTATAACAATTTATGGATTTTACACCAGAGGGGTAGATAAAGGGGCGGACGGAGGGTGTCACTGCTTACTTTGTAAGCCCTCGACTTATTTGACCCCTTGAGTCTGTGATATTGGTGAAGGCCAGTATACGTAAAGTTATAATGTGTAAAAATTATAAAAAATAATTTCTCGAAGGGGTCGTGGGACCCCCACCCCTCTTTCCATGATCGAAAAAAATTTCGCTAGTAGACTACTGTCTGTGTCCCAAATTTCATCAAAATCCGTGTAGCCATTCTGGCGTGATTCAGTCGCAAAGACGAAAAAATATAATAATTAAATTATAACTGTTCCTAGGGGCGGGGACCACGCCCCTTTTGAAAAATATATAGCTAGTAGATCCTTCTAGACTATTGGCTATATGTGTGCAAAATTTCATCCAAATCGGTCCAGCCGTTCTTGCGTTATTGAGTCACAAAGACAAACGTCTGGACAAACATCCAAACATCCAAACATCCAAACATCCAAACATCTTAACATCCAAACTTTCCCATTTATAATATATATTAGATTAGATTGGTAAGGATTATATCACTTTAAAATTTAAGCTAAATAATCTAAAGTATTTTTTTGAAACTGAGTCGAGAACTGAGCGTGTGAATGTGCGAATTTCACCGACCAGCTGTTAGTTGCGCTACTTGGTAAAATTTACTATGGTTGAATAATTATTGGCGCCACTTCACACGTAGTAATATTCTCTTTCGTCTTTATTCGGCTTTAGTTGTCGCTGAACAAGCAGAGTAGCAACATCGGGTGAGGTTATTGTTTATTTGAGCATTTGCGAACAGATATTTTGCAAACAAACGCTCATGCTCAGAATGTTTTAATGGTTTCATGTTAACAATTTATTTTGTTAAAATTTTTCATTAGATTCAAGCAATAAAGTAGTATTTATGTGGCATATTTACGAATCACTTATTGTATGTTAACAAACATGCGTGCATACGTCCCACCTCATTGATTTTCATCAACAACTAAACCACTACCAATAAGATGATTTTAGTTTTACTCACACAGCCACAGTTTGAATTTCGGCTACCCCTGATGTAAACTTTAGTAGCAAAACAATTAACATACATACATGTACTTTTCTTGAAACGGCTGAACCGATTCTCATGAAATTTTGTGAGCATATTGGGTAGGTCTGAGAATCGGCCAACGTCTACCTTGTTTTCACTACGTCCCTAGGGTCTTGAGATCAAAACGTGGACCCGGGTACCCTAGAATGTGTTTACACAATATGAAAACTGTTGATGAGTGCTATAGTACAGGATAATTTTCATACAACTGGGAGGCTAGGGTCTCGAGATATAGCCCAAAACGTGGACCCGGGTACCCCTAGAATATGTTTATACAATGTGGATATCAAATCAAAGCTGTTGATGAGTGCTACAGTACAGGATAATTTTCATACAACTGGGAGGCTAGGGTCTCGAGATATAGCTCAAAACGTTGACCCGGGTACCCCTAGGATGTGTTTATACAATATGGATATCAAATGGAAGCTGTCGATGAGTGGTATAGTACAGGGTAATTTTCATACAACTGGGAGGCTAGGTTTTCGAGATATAGCCCAAAACGTGGACCCGGGTGCCTCTAGAATGTGTTAATACAATATGGGTATCAAATAAAAACTGTTGATGAGTGCTATAGTACAGGATAACTTTCATACAACTGGGAGGCTAGGGTCTCGAGATATAGCCTAAAACGTGGACCCGGGTACCCCTAGAATATGTTTATACAATATGGATATCAAATGAAAGCTGTTGACAAGTGCTGTAGCACAGGATAATTTTCATACCCCTGGGTGACTGGGGTCTCTAGATATAGGCCAAACCGTGGACCCGGGTACCCCTAGAATGTGTTTATACAATATGGATAACAAATGAAAGCTGTTGATGAGTGATTTAGTAGAGGATAATTTTCATACCCTTGGGTGACTAGGGTCTGGAGATATAGGCCAAACGTGGGCCAGTGAACGCCTAGACAATGTTTTTACATTGTGGGTATCAAATTGAAGCTGTTGATGAGTGATTAAGTACAGGGTAGTTTTCATACCTATTGGTGACTAGGGTCTCGAGATATAGGCCAAAACGTGGATCATGGTAACACTAGGATGTGTTTTTACATTATGGGTATCATATTGAAGCTGTTGATGTGTGCTTTAGTACAGAGTAAGTTTTATGCCGCTTAGTGACTAGGGTCTCGAGATGTAGGCCAAAACGTGGACCCGGATACACCTAGAATGTGTTTTTACATTATGGGTATCAAATTGTAGCTGTTGACGTGTGCTTTAGTACAGAGTAAGTTTTACGCCGCTGAGTGACTAGGGTCTCGAGATATAGGCCAAAACATGGACCCGGATACCCTTAGAATGTATGTGTATTATGGATATCAAATGAAAGCTGTTGCTGAGAGCTCTAAAGTTCACTGTGATATTCGATTTAGTCGCATCAACGTGGCAAAACTGATAAATATGCATGCGAAGCCAAAATAAAGGCAAGAGTTAATAATACCCACATACCTATTTACATACGTCCTATTCGATTTGCCGGAAATTTCGTATATAAACTTGCCTATATTTGTATTTACTATGCTTTTTTCCGGGAAGTATACCAGAGGCGGACTGGGATTAGGACTAGGACTGGGACTGAGACTGAGACTCGGAATGGGACGGGAACAAAATACATACCACCCTCTGGGACTTGCAATAAGAGATGAAGATTAAGGAGAAAAACTTGAGAAAAGAGAAAAGAGAGGAGGAGACTGAGAAAGAGATAGAATGAGACGAAGATGAAAATTAAGCGAAACAGACGGAGGGTGGAGTGAATAAAAAGATTAGGAAAAAGTGTAGAGGGGTAGGGCGGAGTTAGACGGAAAAAGCTTATTAAAATGTATGCAGATAGACCAAATTTAGGGCAGAACAACGTTTGCCAGGTCTGCTAGTATTATGTATAAAATTCAAATATACAATTAAAAATCAAAATTAATTATATGCTTGTAAAGTTCCCTGCACTTTGGGGTCTTCAAATCCCCCCGTTACTTCCACGCAGCGTGACCGTTACCGCACCATTTTTGTTAATCCGCACCCTGAAGACCTTAACCGCTACGTGTATCTGGAATGTTTGGCGCTTCTCCGGACGATTTACGGATTGCTCTTTTATTGCCCTCACGACCTCTTACGGAACAGGTTCGACTCCGCTAAAATTCTTTATTGGCGGTGTGGGTTCGGCTGGACTTACCCCTTCGCAGAGTCACTTTTCTACCTCCTCGATTGTTCCGGGATTTACTGGTTCTTCCTCGGCGTTAATAACCTCGTCTAGCCTGCTTTCCAGCCATTTGTCTTCAGCATATAAGCTCAGTGTATCACAACCCTTTGGTTCGTCCGCTGGTACATCATATATCTGTAGTTTCGATGGGGGAGGGTCTTCCTTGGTTACTCCATCGTTGCACAATCGCATGCGTACATCCACCTGCCGTGTTGTTATTCTTACTAAAAGGGATTTATTAAAGTTTTTATTAGCAGTGTTGGCGCGTGTATATGTAGATAAGTGTTCCTATTGGATATGCTTATTAATAACAAGTAAGTACGGGTGTAACCGAACATTAAATACTCAGCTGAGAGCTATGGAGACAAAATAAGGGAAAATCACCATGTAGGAAAATGAACCTAGGGTAACCCTGGAATGTGTTTGTATGTCATGTGTATCAAATGGAATGTATTAAAGAGTATTTTAAGAGGGAGTGGCCCATAGTTCTATAGGTGGACGCAATTTAGGGATATCGCCAAAAACGTGGACCAGGGCTGACTCTAGAATTTGTTTATACGATATGGGTATCAAATGAAAGATGTTAATGAGAAATCTGAAAGGCGTGGGCGTAGTTCTATAGGTGGACGCCCTTTAGAGATATCGCCATAAAGGTGGACCAGGGGTGACTCTAGAATTTGTTTGCACGATATGGATATCAAATGAAAGGTGTTAATGAGTATTTTAAAAGCGTGTGGGCCTTAGTTCTATAGGTGGACGCCTTTTCGAGATATCGCCATAAAGGTGAACCAGGGGTGACTCTAGAATGCGTTTGTACAATACGGGTATCAAACGAAAGGTGTTAGTGAGTATTTTAAAAGGGAGTGGGCCTTAGTTCAATAGGTGGACGCCTTTTCGAGATATCGCCATAAAGGTGGACCCGGAGTGACTCTAGAAATTGTTTGTACGATATGGGTATCATATGAAAGGTGTTAATGAGTATTTTAAAAGAAAGTGGAATTAGTTCTATAGGTGGACGCCTTTTCGAGATATCGTTATAAGGGTGGGCCAGGGTTGACTCTAGAACGCGTCTGTACAATATGGGTATCAAACGAAAGGTGTTAATGAGTATTTTAAAAGGGAGTGCGCCTTAGTTCTATAGGTGGACTCTTTTTCGAGATATCGCCATAAAGGTGGAAGGGGTTACTCTAGAATGCGTTTGTACAATAAGGGTATCAAACGAAAGGTGTTAATGAGTATTTTGAAAGGGAGTGGGCCTTATTTCTAGGGTGGACGCCGTTTCGAGATATAGCTATAAAGGTGGACCAGTGGTGACTCTATAGTGTGTTTGTACCTACGATATGGGTATCAAATTAAACGTATTAATGAGGGTTTTAAAAGGGAGTGGTGGTAGTTGTATATGTGAAGGCGTTTTCGAGATATCGACCAAAATGTGGACCAGGGTGACCCAGAACATCATATTTCGGGTACCGCTAATTTATTTATATATGTAATACCACGAACAGTATTCCTGCCATGATTCCAAGGGCTTTTAATTTCGCCCTGCAGAACTTTTTCATTTTCTTCTACTTAATATGGTAGGTGTCACATCCATTTTACAAAGTTTTTCTCTAAAGTTATATTTTGCGTCAATAAACCAATCCAATTTCCGCGTTTCATGCCTTTTTCGTATTTTGTATAGAATTATGGATTTTTTTTAATTTTACGTAATTTTCGAAATCGAAAAAGTGGGCGTGGTTATAGTCGGATTTCGGCCATTTTTTATACCAATACAAAGTGTGTTCAGATAAGTACGTGAACGTGAGTTTAGTAAAGATATGTCGATTTTTGCTCAAGTTACCGTGTTAACGGCCGAGCGGAAGGACAGACGGTCGGCTGTGTTTAAAAACTGGTCGTGGCTTCAACCGATTTCGCCCTTTTTCACAGAAAACAGTTATCGTCCTGGAATCTAAGCCCCTACCAAATTTCACAAGGATTGTTAAATTTTTGTTCGACTTATGGCATTAAAAGTAACCTAGACAAATTAAATGAAAAAGGGCGGAGCCACGCCCATTTTGAAATTTTCTTTTATTTTTGTATTTTGTTGCACCATATCATTAATGGAGTTAAATGTTGACATAATTTACTTATATACTGTAAAGATATTAAATTTTTTGTTAAAATTTGACTTAAAAAAAATTTTTTTTAAAGTGGGCGTGGTCGTTCTCCGATTTTGCTAATTTTTTTTAAGCATACATATAGTAATAGGAGTAACGTTCCTGCCAAATTTCTTAATGATATCTTCAACGAATGCCAAATTACAGCTTGCAAAACTTTTAAATTACCTTCCTTTAAAAGGGGGCGGTGCCATGCCCATTGTCGAAAATTTTACTAATTTTCTATTCTGCGTCATAAGTTCAACTCACCTACCAAGTTTCATCGCTTTACCCGTCTTTGGTAATGAATTATCGCACTTTTTTGGTTTTTCGAAATTTTCGATATCGAAAAAGTGGGCGTGGTTATAGTCCCATTTCGTTCATTTTAAATAGCGATCTAAGATGTGTACCCAGGAACCTACATACCAAATTTCATCAAGATACCTCAAAATTTACTGAAGTTATCGTGTTAACGGACGGACGGACGGACGGACGGACATGGCTCAATCAAATTTTTTTTCGATACTGATGATTTTGATATATGAAAGTCTATATCTATCTCTTTTCCTTTATACCTGTACCACCAACCGTTATCCAATCAAAAATATTATACTCTGTGAGCTCTGCTCAACTAAGTATAAAAATTGTAATTGGGGTTTATTGCGCTTCTTCTTACAACCTTGTGAGTGCAATCAGATTTAACTTCGCTCTTCTTCTTCTTCTTCCTATAATTCTTCTTCTTTCTCATTTCTAACTCTCCGCCATCCGTGTAGCTGGTTGCTTAATTATTTTCCCCGTAATTATTTATCCTTCTTCTTCTTCGCTCTTTAAATCTACCGCTTCCTGCGTTCTTCGTAGTAATTCGTGCTTATTCTTCTTCGTCTTTTCTCTTCTTATCATGTGCCTGTAATTCTTCGTTTTGTTTTTTTTTTTGGTTGTCCTTAGTGCTTCTTCTTCGTTCACAAAAGTTTGTGTTCCTCTGTTAGATTGGCGTGCCGCGTCAAGCTCTGCAGTTCTAAGACATAATCCTAGAATATTTCGTTACTCCTTCCTCAGTTCGTCGACAGTTCCCGTGCTCCCGATACCAAATTCATTTGCGTATATAACCATCTCCTCCTTATTGAGGTAGTTGATCCACTTTACCTTTACCATGATTGCTTTGTTCTGTGTTCCAGGTAATGATCCTCTTGTAATTTATTTCCCACCTTCTCCGTCCGTTGATTTTAGTATTCCTGTCGTTTTCTTTCACCCTTATACGTGGTCCTGCTCGGGCGCCATTTGTAACGAACCCCGGTCGTTCCGGGTCTATAGCCATGGTTATAACTCGGTTGATGGGTTACCCTACAAAGAAAAGATCTTCTCTATGTTAAAATATACAATTTATTTATTCGATTATTATTATGGAATTTCTACATTTTACTCTAGACATCTCTTCCCCTGTAATTTTCCTGAAGTATATGCAGCGTTCTAGTTATTTAAACAACCTGAGTGGTCACTACCAGTTGTTTCGTAGTGGCCGCTACGCATCCCACTATATACGCATCCTGACTCGTAATATACGTAACTTAAACAACCTGAGTGGTCATTACCAATTGCTCCGTAGTGGTCGCTACGCGTCCTACTGTATACCTGTACTTTCCTGACTTGTAATATACGTAGCTTAAACAACCTGAGTGGTCACTACCAGTTGCTCCGTAGTGGTCGCTACGCGTCCCAATATATACCTGTACTTTCCTGACTTGTAATATACGTAACTTAAACAACCTGAGTGGTCACTGCCAGGTGCTCCGTAGTGGTCGCTAAGCGTCCCACTACCCAGCAAAAATCTAGTGACTAAAAATGGCGACCAACAACAAAGTATCCCCCATTGTTCCACAATTGTTAGTATGACAGAATGAGATGGCCTAATTGAAATGTCCGATCCATATATGCTTGCCTTTTCTTACATGCTATGTACCCTCAAATGCGTCACAAAAATTTTCTGCGAATCCGCCATTTGTTATTTTCAGATTAAAACCACAAGCGCAGCAACAGCAGAGTAATAAAAATTGATTTAATAATAATTTCGGATATAATAAAAACTAAATTTAAATTAAGTGTTATGTGCACTACGGTATTTGCATTTTATATTAATAATACATTTATATTTTCCACAAAGGAACCAAAATCAAGTAATAGTAGGAGAGCTGGTAAGCATTTTTGAGCAGGTATTTGAGGCACAATGAAAATTATGTGCAATGCTTTTTTAATGGTATCTAAATATAGAAACGCAGAACTGGCTAAGGGGTGGCGGGGCTGAAGCAACCCTTGAATTTATCAAAAAAATTTATTTTTGAATGCTAAAAATGTTTTTGAGGCACTCTGAAAATTAGATATGTTAAAACTTAATATTTGAAAAATATAAAAAGAAATAAGACAGATTATTAGGTTGGGTCTAAAACTTTGCCAGGTCATTGTAAAATAATTTCTTTTTTAATTGAAAAAATGTTTTCGAGGCACTTTGAAAATTAGATATGTTAAAATTTAATATTTGAAAAATATAAAAAGAATTAAGCCAGATTATTAGGTTGGGTCTAAAACTTTGCCAGGTCATTGCAAAATAATTTTTTTTATTGAAAAAATGTTTTTGAGGCACTTTTAAAATTAGATATGCTAAAATTTAATATTTGAAAAATATAAAAAGAAATAAGCCAGATTATTAGGTTGGGCCTAAAACTTTGCAAGGTCATTACAAAATATTTTTTTTTTAATTGAAAAACTGTTTTTGGGGCACTTTGAAAATTGGATATGTTAAAATTTAATATTTGAAAAATATAAAAAGAAATAAGCCAGATTATTCGGTTGGGTCTAAAACTTTGCCAGGTCATTGCAAAATAATTTTTTTTAATTGAAAAAATTATTTTGAGGCCTTTTGAAAATTAAATATGTTAAAATTTAATATTTGAAAAATACAAAAAGAAATAGGATTATTTGGTTGAGTCTAAAACTTTGTCAGGTCATTGCAAAATAATTTTTTTTAGATTGAAAAAATGTTTTTGAGGCATTTTGAAAATTAAATATGTTAAAATTTAATATTTGAAAAATATAAAAAGAAATAAGCCAGATTATTTGGTTGGGTCTAAAACTTTACCAGGTCATTGCAAACTAATTTTTTTTTTGTAGATTGAAAAAATGTTTTTGAGGCACGTTGAAATTTTAATCTAATATTATTTATAATTTTTAAAAAATATTGTGCGAACCGGATATGTGGGCAACTCCAAGACTTATTAATACTGGTTGATAGGCCTAATTTTTCTTTAAGATTTTCAATGGTTTTATCTTGCCTTTTTGAAAAAAGATGGATTATAATCGCACCCTGCTAATGAATGATAGTCAGGTAAACTTGCGCATAAAGATGACCCTAACTCGATGTATAATTTAGTTATATATATATATCTTTTTGCATTTCCGGTGCCATATTCCATGAAAATATGAAGATCATCGCTTTGAAGGTGATCCATGCTTCCCAACATGATTATTAAAACATCTGTATCACAAGTTTTAATAAGAATATTTGTCTTGGAATTTGTTTCGAGCTGCATACGTGGTGAGTTATTCTTGTGTCAGCCTCTTCATGATTATCGCAGGTCATGTTTTCATCAATTGACATTTTTATTGAATCATTTTCAATAATATAAGAATGGCAAAACTCATAGTTCAAATTTCTAATCACATTATGCATAAATGGTATTACTTCACGTGAAGCCCAATGTTCAATTAAACTTTTGAAAAAGCTCTGCTTAAATTCTATGTTTTTCAATTCTTTCATGAAATCTATCGGCTCTACTAAAGTAAATAGTACTTTGTTCATTTCTTCGTATACGTTCGTAATCCTTAACTGAAGGACAAAAATATTGATCGGAAATTATATCAACACGTGAAGCTCCAGTTGCTGTCAAGTTGCCCAAAATTTTTTTTTAAATACCATCGAATGAAAGAGAGATATCATGCATTGTATGGAATTTCCCTAAATTCGTTACAATATCTAATTTTCAAAATGCTTCAAACATTTTTTCAATCTAAAAAAAATTATTTTACAATGACCTGGCAAAGTTTTAAACCCAACTTAATAATCTGGCTTATTGCTTTTTATATTTTTCAAATATTAAATTTTGACATATCTAACTTTCAAAGTGCCTCAAAAACATTTTTTCAATTAAAAAAATTATTTTGCAATGACCTGGCAAAGTTTTAGACCCAACCAAATAATCTGGCTTATTTCTTTTTGTATTTTTCAAATATTAAATTTTAACATATTTAATTTTCAAAATGCCCCAAAAACATTTTTTCAATTAAACAAAATTATTTTGCAATGACCTGGCAAAGTTTTAAACCCAACCTAATAATCTGGCTTATTGCTTTTTATATTTTTCAAATATTAAATTTTAACATATCTAACTTTCAAAGTGCCTCAAAAACATTTTTTCAATTAAAAAAAATTATTTTGCAATGACCTGGCAAAGTTTTAGGCTCAACCTAAAAATCTGGCTTATTTCTTTTTATATTTTTCAAATATTAGATTTTAACATATGTAATTTGCAAAGTGCCTCAAAAACATTTTTTCAATACAAAAAAAAAGAATTATTTTGCAATGACCTGGCAAAGTTTTAGACCCAACCTAATAATCTGGCTTCTATTTTTTATATTTTTCAAATATTAAATTTTAACATATTTAATTTTCAAAGTGCCTCAAAAACATTTTTAGTATACAAAAATTAATTTTTTTGTTTAATTCAAGGATTTTTTCAGCCCCGCCAACCCTTAGCCAGTTCTGCGTTTCTATATTTAGATACCATTAAAAAAGCATTGTACATAATTTTCATTGTGCCTCAAATACCTGCTGAAAAATGCTTACCAGCTGTTAGCCTATAAGTGCGATATGGGAAAAGCCATTTTCTGGGAAATCTAACATCATTTTCCCATATCGCTACACATCCATTCATTCATTTTCATTACTGGTGCTACAAAATCTGCATCGTTCAAACTGTTATATTGTAGGATTTGCTTTAATATAATTTGAATTAATAAAAAACTATTATTTACAGGATATCGAAAATTTGTCCCCATTATCGCCAGAGGTAATTTCGCGTCAGGCAATAATCAATATTGGCAGGATTGGACATGGTAAGTCCACTGTTGTGAAAGCTATTTCCGGTGTTCAAACGAAAAGCCATTTGTTATGCAATGCCACGACAGCAGCAGCAACAACCTATCTGCCAATGCCACAACAGTCGGGCTATCCACCACAACCTGGTCCACCTGGTTGCCCTCCACAACCTCAACATCCAGGCTATCCTCTACAACAACCAAGTGCTCCAGGTGGTTACATGGGTCAAATGATGCCACCAACACAACCTGGACAGGCGCCAATGCTCACTCAACCACCCATGCCGGGTCAACCCCCAATTCCCGGATGTCATGGTTATAATGTATGCTAATACAACTAATATATTTCAAATATTACTGATGATTATTTTTGTATTATTTTCTTTAGCAACCACCTGCACCTGGTACTCGTATATATCAACAGCCTCAACAGTAGCCCAACGCCGTTTAGATCCCGATCAGATGCCTAATCCGATAAGCGTTATCGTTGAAAATCAAAATAGCGCTGGTGGTGCTTTTATTACTAATGAACAGGGTTTATTACCACCATTGGTGACAGGCCCGGCAGATAATGTGGGTATGGTGGGTAGTACTACCCACTCGGAAATTTTCGGGTGGGTATTTTAACCACCCGGGATTTGACAAAAGTTTTCAAATTTTTCCACGTGAAAGAGCGCCCTGTGTATGCGCTCGGCATGAGCAAACTTCGAAGTTTGTTTATTTTCTCTGCTACGCACACATGTATTCTACTACATGTAACCAGTGTTCAAAAAACTGCAATTTCTGCCACTTTATTTGATTTTGCTAGTGCTTGCGCTTCTTGTCCCCTACATCTTAATTGCGCTGATGCATTAAGAAATCTTGCAAAAGTTAACGTGGTGCAACAAATATCAACAACGCACTCAAAACAAATTACGGAGAATCGGACAGCATTATTAAAAGTATTCAGCACGTTAAAATCACTAGCGAAACAGGGCTTGCCTATGAGAGGAGACAATAATGATGAAAACTCCAATTTCATGACGTTTTTGAAGTCACGCGCAGAGGGATGGTCACAAATGGCTTCACCATGAAAGTCAAAATGAAATTCTCCAACTTATAGCCACTATTGTATTATCGGAAATCATGGAAGCAACGAAACACACCGAATATTTTTCGATTTCTTTAGATGAAACTTCCGATGTGTCTCGAATTAAACAAGTGTCCGTTTGCCTTAGAACCGTTTCAGAAAATTTAACAGCAAGTGAAAATTTTATTGGATTTTTTTCAACTCCTAACACTAAGGCAACAACTTTATTCAACCTCGTCAGTGAAAATTTCGACAAATGCCAACTATAGCTTTCCAAACTCAGGGGTCAGTGTTACGATGGGGCATCGAATGTTTCAGGCAGGATTTCAGAATTGCAAAAACAGATTTGTGAAGCAGAACCACGAGCCTTATTCGTGCATTGCATTGCACATAGCTTGAATCTAGTTGTTCAAGACTCAATCGAGAAAATTCTACTCGCAAGAAAATTTATTGTGACAATAAAAGAACTGATAAATTTTGTCAGAGAATCTCCAAAACGCGTTGCACAGTTCAAGGAGTTGCACATTGGCGCGCAGGAAAGGAGCCACAAAGATTTACCCGCGCCTGCAGCCTATTAAAATTATATAGGTATAGAAAAGAAATTAAAAATTTTCTTTTATCATGATTGAGGTATTTATATACATATATATATTTTTTAAATTTTACAGATGGGTGGTAAAAATTAAGTCTCTGAAGGTCGTAAAGGCAAACTATGCAGAGTTGATGCAATTTTTCTATGACCGATCTGTAAATAAGGAAATCGACAGCGCCATATCAGCGAAATCGTCAGGGTTTTACGACTACATGTATTCATTTGAGTGTGCATTTTATTTCATTATGATGATTGAAATTTTCGATCGCGTGGAAATTTTGAACAAGGAATTGCAAAAGTCGAATCTCTGCGTCATTGAATCATACGAAAAGATTGAAGCCGTGTCAGATGTTCTTGATGCTTCTCGTGATTCTAAATTTGAAGATATTTGGAAAAAAAAAGCTTTCAAATAGTTGCTGACCCCGAACTGATTGAACCTCAAATTCCACGGCAACGAAAAATTCCAAAGCCTCTTGAGCAAGGTACTGCTGAAGTCCTGCAATTCAAAACACCAGATGATTTTTTTAGAAAATCATACTTTGAAGTTTTCGATCAATTGATTGCGTCGCTCAAAAGTAGATTCGAAAATGATTCAGCGCGATTTTTCAAATTGCTGGAACAATTCGCAGTGGGGCAGTCTGCAGATATTGATAGTATTGTAAAATTTTATAAAGACGATTTTGGCAAAGAAAGTTTACTGAGCGACAGACACGTGTTTTTAAAACTTGTGAAAAGGCAAAATGAAAAGGCGAATAATTTGAGAGAAGTTGTAAATTTCTTGCAAAAATTCGAATGGACTAGAGGGCTTATTCCGGAGTATATGCGTTTCGTTCGTTTGCTCCTGACAACACCAGGGTCATCTTGTTCAAATTATAGGAAATTTTCTGTTCTTCGTCGACCCAAAACATATTTGCGATCAACAATTTTGCAGAATAGACTTAGTTATATCGCTATCCTAAATGTTTACCACGACAAGACTTGATTTGGAAACATTGTTGGATAAATTTATTTCGTAAAATTCCAAACGATCTTATTTTGCATTGTATGTGCATTGCGTAAGTAACATTTTTTGAAAGTACTGAATCTTCCTGATATCCAAGTATAATTGAATGCTTTTCAAGGGTGTATTTTCTACACCGAAAAAATAAAATGTTCCGACCAAAATAATTGCCACTGTAGTATTTTTAATAGCCCATTTACATACAACTTCGCGTTTGCTTTGTCATTAAGTGAGTTTCGACAAATCGCAAATGAAAAGTGTACAATGAGCGTGGAAGTCATTTGTTTTTGTTGAGAATTATTGAAAACTATATTATTATGTTGTCTGACGAAGTTATTAAAATTATAACACGTAAGTATTTTCAATTAGATATGTACGTTTATTCACATCAGCTGATTATATAACAACGCACTCAAAAAGATGAGAGTTGCACATATTTCTACTTTGGTTTCATTTTCGCGTTGCTCAATTTTGTTTATGTGAACAAATTCATTTAAATGAGTGTAGTCGTAGTAAGCTGGTGAAAAGCACTCAACGCCAAAATAATTGTTTCAATACAGCTTTCCATATTTTCCACATTAAGTTGAAAAAAAAAACTATTTTGGCTAATCTGGCTCTTTCCCAACGAGTTGCAATTGCCAGGGTGACAAACTGTTGACTTTTTTTCTGACGATCTTTTTTTTTTGTTTTTGTAGAAGTAACATTGGTTCTTCATCTAATGACAACTAACCACCCGGGTTGAAAGTGTTCTGCCGGGCCTGATTGGTGACCACAAAATATGTGGTACAAGATCAGGGTAACTCCTCGCCACGTTACGTTAGGTATTGATATTCGAAATTATTTTTTTGTTTGGCAATTCCATTGGTCTTTCTCGTTTGCCTTTTTTTATTGCATACCTGCAACAGCTGATTTATTAAAAACAACAGCTTTGTCCTTTACACTTACCATCTCACCAATGGCACGCACGGTTGAGGGTGAATATGAGCCACCCATTGTAAATTTTGGTGAAATGGGTTCAATTAGATGTAATCGTTTGCAAGGCTAAAATGCAATTTGTAGATGCTGGTCGTCGTTTCCAATGTCTAATGTGTAAAGTAACAACAGATGGTAAAAAAAATCTTTCACTTTTACCTGTGTTCATTGATACAAATTTTTTCTCAACAGTGCCAACTGAATATTTCCAACATTTGGGCCACACCGTACAGCGTGTCGATAAATATGAACGTCCTGAACTTGTATTGGGTACATGAGTTTTTGTGTAAAAAATATTTGGGTACCGATAGCTCTCAAGGTAGAACTTCAACTCATATCCAACATCAATGCCTCGCATTCAATTGTGGACGCTGTACGCACTACATTGGGTTCACACACTATGGACAAACATATTGTTGATTCCAGTGGTAGGGCCACAATTTCAAATGATGGGGCAACCATTATTAAACTATTGGGTTTTGTGCATCCAGCCGTAAAACTCTAGTCGACATCGCCAAATCTCAAAATGCTGAGGTAAGTTTTTTGTTATATTAGAATATGTAGAATAAAAATGTTTCTCTTATCAGGTCGGCGATGGCACCACTTCAGTAGTTTTTTAAGCATGTGAAATCTTAAAACAAGTTAAGCCATATGTTGAGGAAGGCGTGCATGCACGTATCATCATTAAAGCTATACGCAAAACATTACAATTATGCCTGACCAAAATATGGCATGGCTGAACATGTCGAAGCGCCAATCAAAGGAACAACAACGTGCTTTATTGGAAAAATGCGCTGCCACAGCAATGTCCTCCAAACTTATTCATCAACAAAAAGATTTCTTTTCTAAAATGGTTGTGGACGCTGTACTTTTCTTTGGTGGATCCAGCGTCATACAAAAAATATAAAATCGCAATTTTAAATACAGAATTGGAATTCAAGGCTGAGTCTGACAATGCTGAAGTACGTATTGATAATGTTCAAGAGTATCAGTAAATTGTTGATGCTGAATGGCGTATTCTGTACAATAAACAAGCCAAGTACGCCACCAATGTTGTGTTATCTAAACTACCAATTGGTGATGTTGGTGCACAGTACTTTGCAGATCTTGAAATGTTCTGTTAGTGTAGCAGAAGAAGATTTGAAACGTACAATGAAAGCTTGTGGTGGTGCTGTTATGACTACAGCTAATGATATTAATTCAAGTGTTTTGGGTCAATGTGATTACTTTGAAGAACGTCAAGTTGGTGGTGAACATTTCAACATTTTCCAAGGTTTGATAGTGGGTTTGAAATTAATTTTATTTTTATAGTTTATAATTATTTAAAGGTTGCGTTAATGCTAGAACATGTACATTGATTTTACGTGGCAGTGCCGAACAATTTTTGGAAGAAACTGAGCTTCGTTACATGATGGTGCAGTGATTGTGCAGCGTACAATTAAACATGATTCTATTGCTGCTGGTAAGTCAAAATACAACTTGAAAAAAATGTCTAATCTTAAATTGTTAAGTAATATTATGAAAAGATTGTGTCCAACAACGGAAGAAAAAACTATAAAATTTGTGTCAGTGAAAAGATAATTATTGCTTTTGGTTGTTAGTTTTGAGGCATCGTCTTCGAGTGCCTTCTGATGTTGTTGTTATAGCAGTGCTTCGCCCCATCCAATAGGTCTGACCAATCACAAATTGTCATCAATGTCCTCCAACGGGAGTCCGAGGAAACTTGCTGTTTCAACAGGGGTGGACTATAAAAAGAGGGGTGTTAGAGGAGTTGGTTCCACATTACAATTGAAAAGATGGTTGGTGTCATGTGGGGACACACTGCAAGCAGGGACATTTTGTATGTCGGGGTTGATTCTGGATAGGTAAGGGTTTAACCTGTTACAGTATCCAGATCGAAGTTGGACTAGAGTGACTCGCGTTTCCCTTGGGAGCGTGCGTTCCTGTTCTGCAATTTTTGGGCATTGTTCTTTGAGTACTGAATTCACCGGGCAATTCCTGACATAGAGGTCCGACGCCTGTTATAGTTCACCAAGGACCTGCTTGTGTTTTCTTGCTTCATACGGCTGAGTTCTCAAGTACCGTATTTCCTCATAGTGCTAACGGAGGTGACTCCTTAAGACCATGGGCGGTGTTGGCTCATCAATCAGATGTCTGTTGGGATGCCTAGGTTCCTGGGTGTAGGAGACAATCCGTGGCGGTTCTGAGGGCAGTATTTTGGCAGGCCTGTAGCTTCTTCCAGTGGGCAATCTTTAGGCTTGGCGATCATATGGTGTAGGAAACAATAGTGACTCCTTCTGGTGGTGAAGATAGCTATTGATATGTAGAAGTTAAACAGAAGTAGGGATAGGACACCGCTTTGAATGTGAGTTTTTTGAAGTTATTGCAAAAAAAAGCGTTGAGGATTTTTAATATCTTACGAGGTACCTTCGTACATGTTTCTGAGAATGAAGAATAAGACCTATTCAAACTAAATTTTCACCAGGACAATGCCGCTGAGACTTTGCTATACTTTAACATACAATACTTTACCCCTTTTTACCACAACTATCATTTTTGATTTTATTAAATTTTAAAAATGTTTCTTCCTCTACAGTTCAGCATATCTTTTGCCAACGCAGGTTGGCGAAACTTTATAAACTAGATGTATAACAAGAAAATATATTGAATTTAATATTTGTGATGGACTTAACTGAAAGTACCAATACCATCAACTAAATGGTCCTTATAAACATTGTAATCACCTTATAGATCCAATAGCTAGAAATCAATATACTAAACATGCTAACAACTCATCGATACTTTTTAGTGCCAACACGTCGGAAAACGCTATCACATTCATAATACCTGCTATTCTCCCTTTTGCACACTGTCTACACATAGGCAAAGGAAATTTTGGAGAAATATTTTTGGCTTCGGATAATACCAGCATTCCGCGTAACCAACGAAAATGCAAAATTCGTGGTAAAAATCGAACCACATTCAAATGGTCTTCTGTTTGTAGAATCCATTCTTTAATGAACACTGTCAAAGACGAAGGTAAGAATTTTGCTTTAATTCATAGAAAAAATAAATAAGAACTCTTGTTTTATTTAGCAAACCATTTAAAAAAGGAAAATTTTAACTTGGGTAAACAACCAAATGTTGCAGCATCACTAACCCAAATTTCCCCTACGGGTATACCCAGCTACATCGCATCAGGTTCTCATTATTTTGGTGATGCTCGTTACCGTTTTCTTGTGTTGCAGCGTTTTGATTGCGATCTACGTTCTTTAATTAAAAATTGTCGTGTCCATCAAAAGTATGTATTAACACTAGGCATACACATTGTTAACATTTTGGAAAAATTACACGTTAAAGGCTACTGTCACAATGATGTGAAAGCGCAAAATCTTATGATTTCCAAATGCAAGTATTATAAAAAACAAACTTCTACTGCTCCTGTTACCACGGGCAATACGAAATCTTCGCGTTCGGCGTATATAAAGTCCTCAAAATACGATGAGCACTATGAAGAAAAACAACAGACTACAGATAGCGGCAATAGTTCAGAGCAGGAAGCCAATGATGACGATGATGATGAGGACTTTGATGATGGAGCAACAACAAATAGCAACAGTGCTGACATTTACGAAACACCAGTAAATCGTAATCGGAAGCGTCGCCCACGCTACATCGTGGAATATAGTGGATCAAATCCGGTATATAAAGAAAACAAAATATTTGCTATTTTTATATTAATACAATTTAAAATGTATTGCAGGTACGCTCATGCTGACGCCAAAATAGAAATTCGATCTATGAGGAAATGGTGAAGTAACATTATTTACGTCCAGCAAAACGTATTAGTTATTTAGAGTTCTTCAATGAGGATGGTATTTCAGTTAAGGAAGGCACAGGTGATTCAAAGGCAGTTTCATTTATGAATAGATATAACCGTAATGCAGCATGGCGCTTCCCAAGGCAGTCGGTTCTATGTACCGGAGCGACTCGGGATTTTTCCCGACCAAGGACTGTCATTTCAGTGTGACCCCATTTAATTTGTTTCGTCCCTCCCACAAATTGTCATCCTCCCAGCAGCTCCTTGCAGCAGGACTGCTACATATTCTCTTACTCCGGGAAGGTATCGAACCCAATCCGCGTCCGTCTCCTGACCCCGGTCCTAAGAAATGGTTTTGCTGCATTTGCCCGAAAAGAATCTTTTTAGGACGGTCATACTCTGTTCAGTGTGTCTCGTGCAAGGGATGGTTGCATCGGACAGGTTGTTCTGGGCTTGATCCCAAAACCCGACGTCCACGTAACTTTTATAAATCTTTTGTGGCTCCTTGCTGCTCACGCCCAAGGGCGTCCCGTAGTCTACGCCTAAGCGTATTCCCACTACCTTCCAGCAGCTTCGCTGCTCAGCAAGCCACAACAAGTACCCACTGCTGCTCGCACCCCACGGCGCCAACAACTCAAACAGCTGATACCACTCATAACTACTACCTTCGTAGTAGAGCTGGTAGCAATGCTGAGCATCAGCCCCTGCCCCCGTCTTCTTCTCCCCCCCCCCCCCTCTTTTCTGGCAGCAATCGTGCAGGTCAGGGAAACAGACTCTTAGTCCCTGCCTCCGTTTGCACCGTCTGCCAGCACAGAATATACAGGTTTGCGACATCCGCTCAATGCAGCTCCTGCCTTGGGTGGTGCCACTTTCCTAGATGTTCTGGTCTCCGCGACGGCAACCCCTCGACGGGTCTCATCGCGTCATGTTGCCAGGTCGCAAACCCAAATCATCCGGGTACCCCAATGCTTGCCCAAGGGCGCCCAGTCCCAAGGCCACAACAGCAATTGCGTCCTGGCCTTCCACAACCTAGGCGTAGTCACCCCTCACTTACCCCCAGAGTGGCGGCGTCACCCCTCATGCACTTCAGAATTCTGCAGTTCAACTGTAATGGACTAACTGGGAAGATTACGGAGATAGTCGATTTCATGAAGCGGCACAACATCCGCATGATTCAAGAGACTAAACTCACAGCAAGATCTGCATTGCAGACCTGCTCTGGTTATAATGTCCACAGGAAAGACCGCGAGAGCGGAAATGGAGGCGGCCTCGCGTTTATTATACACCACTCTGTGCAATATCATATATTTGATCCTGGCATCGACCGCAGTGACAATGTCTTAGAACGTCAAGGCCTATCTGTCCGGTCAGGCGATGCAAATCTAGAAATCATCAACATCTACATCCCTCCTGTCACCTGTTGCCCCAGTGGATACCGCCCTAATATCGAGGCCTTACTCACTGGCAACAATGGCATTATCTTAGGCGATTTCAATGCCCATCACGACCTATGGCATTCAAACTTGTGGGCGGACGGTAGGGGTGAGATGTTGGCGGATCAAATAGACGAAACGACGTTCTGCACAATAAACGGAGACGCCCCCACACGTATGGTAGGAAGCTGTCATAGCTCGCCAGATATCTCAATCGTGAGCGCAGAACTCGTAAACTGCGTCAACTGGCAGCCGATGGTAACATTGACATCCGACCACCTGCCCATACTTATTTCGTTCGAGCGTACCGCCGACTTCATCGTCACCGAAAAACGCACTTTCATAAACTTCAAAAAAGGAAAGTGGGAAGAATACAAATCTGCAACAGACAACAGCTTTGCTGCCCTCCCTATCCCGACTGATGCCCGCCAAGGGGAGCGTGCCTTCCGTAAGGTCATTGAATCCGCCTCGGCACATTTCATTCCCGCCGGGAGAATTCCCGAAATCCGGCCCCACTTCCCGGCGGAGGCCGCGAGCTTAGCGAGGGAACGCGACCTTATAAGACAGCTTGATCCAGGCGACCCCCAAATAAGGGATATAAACCAACGCATCAGATTGCTTGTGGACGAACACAAGCGGGCGAAATGGGAAGAGCACCTAAGAGGTTGTAACCTCTCTACAGGTGTACGTAAACTTTGGTCCACCGTAAAGTCCCTATCGAATCCGACTAAGCACAAAGACAAAGTTTCCATCGCCTTTGGCGATAAGGTGCTGTCGGATGCGAAAAAATGCGCGAGCGCTTTCTGCCGACAATATGTAATGCATCCTACGGTCGACAAAGATAGACGGAGAGCCAATAGACACGCACATAAACACAAACTCAGCGCGTCACCAATTACCATCACCGCTAGAGAGGTTGAGGACGCCATTGGTCGCGCTAAACCATCCAAAGCAGTGGGCCCAGACGGCATAGCCATGCCGATGCTTAAAAACCTAGGGAAAGAGGGTTTCAAATATTTGGCGCATGTCTTCAACCTGTCTCTTTCCACCTTTGTCATACCCGAGAAATGGAAAATGGCCAAGGTGGTCCCGCTACTAAAGCCTGGGAAACCAGCTAACGTAGGTGAGTCATATCGTCCGATATCTCTCCTATCGCCAGTGGCAAAGACGCTTGAAGCCATTTTGCTCCCTTATTTCCAAGCACATTTGCAGCTAGCCCCTCATCAGCATGGCTTCAGAAAACTCCATAGCACTACCTCCGCGCTAAATGTCATTAGCACCCAGATAAATTGCGGTTTGAATCAATATCCCCACCATAGAACAGTAGCGTTAGACCAATCAAAAGCTTTTGATACGGTCAACCATGGCTCGTTACTGCAAGACCTGGAAGGGTCTACCCTTCCCCCATGTCTTAAAAGGTGGACCGCAAATTATCTGGGTGGTCGGCAGGCATCGGTGCAATTCAGAAACGAAACATCAAAACAAAGGAGAATTAAACAAGGGGTGCCACAGGGTGGTGTCCTATCCCCGCTTTTGTTTAATTTCTACATATCTAAGCTACCTTCACCACCGGAAGGAGTCACAATCGTTTCCTACGCCGATGACTGCACAATAATGGCTACAGGCCCAGGCCCAAAGATCGATGAGCTATGCAATAAAATAAACGGCTATCTCCCTGATCTCTCCAGTTTTTTCGCCTCGCGAAACCTGGCATTGTCACCAACTAAATCTTCCGCGACCTTATTTACAACATGGACGCCCCAAAAGTCGACCATATTGAACATCCACGTCGATGGCACTACGCTACCGACTGTCCTACACCCCAAAATCTTGGGTGTGACGTTTGATCAGGATATACATTTTGGTGCGCACGCAACCGCAATTGTTCCAAGAATTCAGAGCCGTAATAAAATCCTCAAATCCCTTGCTGGCAGTACCTGGGGAAAAGATAAAGAAACGCTCTTGACCACATACCAAGCAATCAGCCAGCCGATTACATGCTACGCGTCACCCATATGGTCGCCAAGCCTAAAAACCACCCACTGGAAGAAACTACAGGCCTGCCAAAATACTGCTCTCAGAATCGCCACGGGCTGTCTTCTTATGTCCCCAGAACACCATCTGCATAATGAGGCGAGAATACTCCCCATCAGGGAGAGAAATGAGATGCTGACCAAACAGTTTCTGTTGAATACCCAGAAACCTGGGCATCCCAACAGACATCTGATTGACGAACGAGCACCGTCTAGGGGCCTAAGGAGTCATCTCCGTAAGCATTTTGAGGAAATACGGCACCTGAGAACCCAGCCGTATGAAGCGGAAAAACACAAGCAGGTCCTTGGTGAACTCCATAGACAGGCGTCGGACCTTTATGTCGGGAATTGCCCGGTGAATCCAGTACTTGAAGAAAAATATCCAGAGCTCGCAGAAGAGGAACGCATACTCCCCAGGGAAACGCGTGTCACTCTTGCTCAACTTTGTTCTGGATACTGTAGCAGGTTAAACTCTTACCTATCCAGAATCAACCCCGACATACAAAATGTATGCCCTGCTTGCAATGTGTCCCCACATGACAACAACCATCTCTTTAATTGTAATGTGGAACCAACGCCTCTAACACCCCTTTCCTTATGGTCCACCCCTGTTGAAACGGCAAGTTTCCTTGGACTCCCGTTAGAGGATATTGATGACAATTTGTGATCGGTCGCGGCTATTAGGTGGGGCGAGCATTGCTACAACAACAACAACATGGAGTAATATGAAGAATAGGTCAGTGGGAACGCCATTCCATGAGCGCACATTCTCCAATTGGGTGTCGCCTAAAACCCTAAGATCCAAATCTGACAAAAAATGTATGAAGAAGAAAAAGTTTTCATGGGCTGAAGTTTTGTCACAGGATCCTGACCAAATTGCACGCGAACGTGCAGAAAAAGAATTTTACCATGAAGAGGAACTGAGTGAGTTCAACAACCAGTGGTTCGTAGATATGAGGGTAATCCAACATACGCTATACTTGAAATACAACAGCGCCTACAAATGAGCGGGCGGGTATACCTAACTTAATCATTTCATCAATTTCGGCATGTACGAGTTTCTCGACAGCTGGTGAAATTGGGAAATAACGCTGCTTTATCGGACGGACATTGGGTTCGGGTTGGATCTCGTACTCCAATAAAGAAGTTTTTCCTAAGCCTTCTTTTTCGAAGCTTGGGAATCTATTTTTAACTAAACTTAAGTGATGCTGTTGCTCAACATTCAACGAAAGCGAGTTTTCGTCGTTATAATTTTCATCAAGTGAAATTTCCGAAATAATATTCGGCGCATATTGGAACTTATGCCAAAAGTCAATTCCTAAAATTAACTCTTGCGACATGCTAGGCACAACAAAAAATGTTATGATTTCTGTTTTATTTTTATATTTTACAGTAAGGTCTATAGTACCGAAAACTATTTGGTTCTTGCCATCAGCTGTGCAGATTGGAATTTGGTGTTTTTGTAAAGGACGTTTAGAAACCTCCTTTGCTAACAGACCTCCTAGGCAAGACACTTGAGCTCCGCTGTCTAGTAGGCCTAAGTGGTCACTTTCCAATAACCTAACCTTGGCACAGGGCCTCAAATCACTTTCACTTCGCTGCAATGAACAAATAACTTTCTTTAAGTCTTTTCTATTTGTTTCAACTTTTATCCAAAAGTCTTTCATATGAGTTGAGGAACGTTTTAGAAATTCTGAGGTATTATCATCAGGAGTAAATATTCTTCTTCTAACTTCATTGTATCTCTTCAACCGTTCTTCGTATGGAATAATTTCTTTTCTTGGCGGAGTTGTAAAAGTCTGAGAATCACCAGTGTGTATACTTGACTGTACACAACTGGTTTGCGTATATTTGTGGGTGTTATTGCTGTCTAGCATTTGCTGTCGTTGCGAGGGATCTGTCGAGATTCCTCGCTCATTCTCCAGTTTCCCGGGCTACACTTCAAGCATTTGGGACGATAAGTATTTGGTGCGCCACAACCGTAGCAAAACACCGTTCGCTCTTCAAGGCAGTCATAATATCTATGTCCCTCCTTGTTACAATTCCAGCAGCCAGGTTTTAGTTTGGAAGCTAGCTGAGAAACTGCGTCTACCTCAGCAAATTCACTTTGCACTATCGTGTCATCATCTACTTCCAAGTCAAGGTAGGCTTCGTTAACCTGTCTCCTAGGCAATAGTCGAGAGCTGTTTGCTTGTGAAGATGGTGTTGTCTTCGCAATTTCATTGGCAAGACTCTCAGCTTTCAAACAGAGTCTACGTAATTCTGCCACACAATGAATAGGAATGAAAAGAAGCTGTTGCCGAATACGAGGTCGCAAATTATTTTTTAAAATTTCGAGTAACTCTACCTCTGAAAGTGGCGTTTCAAGAGGTTCCGCGATTTTCAATATGGCGTTTCGGAATTCGTCAAAACATTCAGTTTGACCCTGCTTTCGAGCACGAATCGATTCTTTAATTTCAAAGTCACTCTTAGGTTGTTGAAAATTTGTTCTTAACGCTTGGCAAAGAGCTGGCCAGGTGACACGTTCGACAGATCTACGGTATCGGCAGTACCAGTCTTTGGCTTCATTAATAAAAAGGCTTTGTATGTGTTAACACAAAAGGTTGAAATTGCCGTTAAGCGAATCGACAACTAACAATTCTATTCTCGATAAGAAACTATCTACAGATAAACGAGACGTACCGTCAAACTTTACGTCCCAACTTGAAATTAATTGGGCTATTCTACACATGTACGGCACGATCGACATATCACTTAGCCGTATTTGGTCAATCTGGTTATGAAAATTTGTATTGGTATTATTTGGCAATGGAGGTACATCTCTAGGCCACACTGGAGTGGATCTATTTGGTGGGTGTTGAGTTGTGGACAAATTAGTTGGCTGACTTATGTCATTGCCTACAGGGACTGCTTGTGTAGGGTTAATATTTAATCGTTCTAAAAAACGGGATAAAGTATTTTCTATCCGCCGTTCTACCATTTGCGCTACGCGATTCTCTAAATCTTCAAAACGGTTGCTGACCTCGCTGATACAATAGCCGAGACCATATTCCTAATACGAGCTTCGTCATCATTTACTGGTGGTACGTCACCACCATGTGTTCCTTCAGCTGACAAATTATTGGCATTTTCGGATCTTTGTTGCAGCTCATGCTGCTCTTCCCTATGGGACTTTTGCAGGTTTCCATTCCCACTAGTATTACCTGCGTTTCCCTGAGACATCGTCTTCACTAATCTAGTGTTATATATATTCTGATTAAAGTCCCTACTGCGGCAAGGAGCTCTACAAAGTGGACAAGAAGAATTGTTCTTAAGCCACGGCAATAGGCAGCTTCGGTGGAAGCGGTGGTCACACGCGGTAGTTAGTATGTTAGCCTATTCGTAAAAGCCTTCCTACATAGAAAACATCCAGCCTGCAAAGGAGCGTGTTCGTCGCTGTGACGCAATGGCATGTTCCAAAAAAAAAAGTTAAAAAAAAGGTATATGTATATTTACACTAGCAACAAAAAAAAGTTATGACCCTTTAACACAGTGTTAAAACAGTAGTTTAACGCGAACAAAATTGTTTTTAAGAAAACCAAAAAAAAATCACCAAAAATATTAGTAGCTTATTCGCTCGGTGATCAACGCAAAAAAAAAGGTTCTTTATCAAAAAAACAAAAAATCATCAAATATAAACTTGGTTTGAGACCATGGGAGTCTGTGTAGTGGTAATGTGGCATAAAGGTTAAATTCGGCATATAGTCATATTGTGCTGTCACATGCAACATTTTGAGAAAGAAAGATCGGTTGTGACGTATTTGATTTACAATCACAATTTCCGAAATATTCAATCTTTCCCAAATACTAAACGAAAATAAAAAAGTTATTAAATTGGGGTGGCGTCTCGACAATGGGTTTGAGATATATTTACTATTTGAAAACTTGTATACTTTTTCTATTGGATTGTAGCAAACGTGAACACCCGGTAAGTCAATTGGCATTTAGCCTTAATTTCCAAAAAGCGTATAACGTATTTTTGCAACAAAACCAAAAGAACTGCTATGCTCAAACAATTCCCTAAACACGAAGTTTTAACGCGGTACGCATCTCAAGGCATCTAGCCTATAGGATGGTCAATTCCAGCGAAAATTCTTCGCATCCATAAAAAACTGTTTGAACACAACAACAATCAAAAAAAATTCAAAAATTTATAAAATGTTAATCTAATAAAAAAAAATTCCAAAAGCAGACAGACTATTTGATTCAAGGAGTGAATCATATATGTGGAGCCAATATTTAACAAAAGCACACAAAAGTTGCTTTCCTCTATCGGGCTACACGTTGGGCGCCATTTTATCTGTTATGATATCCATTGACTGAGTGTGCGATAGGCACATTCAAGGACAAAAGAGCAGCAGTGCTTGTGGCAAGGTGCAATGACCACGGCGTGTGCACTGGCGTTCAGGCCCGGAACTTCAGCTTCGTGGATTCCTTAACGTGATCACTGCACAGCACTACTCTCCCCAGTCAATGGCCAACCAGAATAATTTAGTTTGCACACTGGGATACACTAGCATAAGGAAATATAAAAACAGAAAAAAAAACAACAAACGCACTTGCATGCCACACTTCTTCAATATGACATACCTAACTTTATGCATGGCAGCTCATTGTTGCAACGATTGGTGGCTGCCTCTGTACCCGCCCTACCATTGGCCTCATATATGTTATTGAGGCCCCGATATATTACCACTAACTCCTGTGTCTCAAACCAAAGTAAAACAAACTAATTACCCATTATAACAAATATTATTATTGAAACAAAATTCAATCATTTGCAAATACTTCTTAAAAGCACACAACATGAGAATGATGGTGGACTAAAAAATTTATTCTAATTAATTACTCTCTTTATTAAAAAAATATTCAATAATGGCGTAAAGTTTGCAACAATTTTTAAAACAATTTAATTGCACCGAATTTGTCAATAATTTTTAACCAAAGTTTATAAATTAGATGTATAACTAGAAAATATTTTGAATATAAATAATTCCTGATGAATTTAACTTACAGTACTAATACTATCAACAAAATGGTCCTTATAAATATTGTAATCACGTAATTCAAAAGAAAAATTACTATGAGTACCTACGTTTATTATTGCAAAATCTCGAAGAAAGAAAGTTGCATGAAGTACCCTCAATGTAAAATTATTCCACTGAATGTATATATCGCATTTTAAACTAAAAAATGTAAAAACTAAAAAAAATTAAATCGGTATTTAAGTGTAAATCGATCCATGAAAGCATCGTAAAATAACTTATGTTTTTTTGGTAGTTAACGTTATAGTTTAGCCTGGTTTTGTTAAGAATTTTGTTATTTTTGTGGTATAAACCAACATTCAACACAAAGCTTCTCTGATTATGAGTTGCAATACTTTTTGGATTAGGTTACGATATGTAAAATTACATATTTTTGTACACAGTTCTAAAATGTAAAGGAAAAAAAGTATATTTTTCTATTAATGAAATTATTAAAGAGATATTGTTATATTAATGATACAGAGAAGCGCCAACACGAATGCAAGTGGTTTCAAACCTCTGGTAGGCAATTCACCACTTTAACTGTCAGAAAAAATGTTAAATTGTTCATTTTATGTATGAAAGCTCGTGAATTTCAATTGAAGTTCAAAAAATTACAATTGAAGTTCATAATTTTCAATAGAAGTTCAGTAAATTATAATTGAAGCTCAGGAATTTCAACTGCAGTTCAGCAAATTACAACTGAAGTTCAGAAAATTACAATTTAAGTCCAATTATAATTTTCTGAACTACAACAGAAATTCTGAACTTCAATTTTAATTTTCTGAACTACAAATAGAAATTCTGAGCTTGAATTTAAATTTTCTGAACTTGAATTGAAATTTTTGAACTTCAATTGTAACTTTCGAACCCAAATTGCAGCTTTCTGAACTAAAATAAAAAAGGTATGGTATTAAAATTGGCGAATTACAAGTCAACTTACTCAAGTTGTGAATTGCCTACTCGCGATTTGATGGTTTACTGCACCGAATAGCTCTGTTAGTTCTTCTCTTTTGTTTTCTATATCATTAATTAGTTTATTTAAGTTTCCCTTAACTTTGAATGCATACAATGGCATACAATAAAATTTGTATTTATGGCTCACCAACAAGACTGAAAAACTATTCCTTCCTTAAGACTTATAGTTAATAATTTACAACCGTTGTAAATAATCTAATATATTATAAAAATGTTGAATAAAAGAAATGTTAATGGACTTGAATTAAAGAAATGTTTTATTTATATAGCAGTATAGTCCAAGTAAAACAAGTAAGGAAGGTTAAGTTCGGGTGTAACCGAACATTACATACTCAGTTGAGAGCTATGGTGACAACATAAGGGAAAATAACCATGTAGGAAAATGAACCGAGGGTAACCCTGGAATGTGTTTGTATGACATGTGTATCAAATGAAAGGTATTAAAGAGTATTTTATGAGGGAGTGGGCCATAGTTCTATAGGTGGACGCCATTTAGGGATATCGCCATAAAGGTGGATGAGGGTTGACTCTAGAATTTGTTTGTACGATATGGGTATCAAATGAAAGGGGCTAACGAGCATTTTAAAAGGGAGTGGGCCTTAGTTCTATAGGTGCACGCCTTTTCGAGATATCGCCATAAAGGTGGACCAGGGGTGACTCTCGAATGTGTTTGTACGATATGGGTATCAAATTAAAGGTATTCATTAGGGTTTTAAAAGGGAGTGGTTGTAGTTGTATAGGTGGTCGCCATTTCGAGATATCGGCATAAAGGTGGACCACGGGTGACTCTAGAATGCGTTTGTACAATATGGGTATCAAACGAAAGGTGTTAATGAGTATTTTAAAAGAGCGTGGGGCTTAGTTCTATAGGTGGACGCCTTTTCGAGATATCGCCATAAAGGTGGACCAGGGGTGGCTCTAGAATGTGTTTGTACGATATGGGTATCAAATTAAAGATATTAATGAGGGTTTTAAAAGGGAGTGGTGGTAGTTGTATATGTGAAGGCGTTTTCCAAATATCGACCAAAATGTGGACCGGGGTGACCCAGAACATAATCTGTTGGATACCGCTAATTTATTTAGATATATAATACCACGAAGAGTATTCCTGCCAAGATTTTGAGGGTTTTTTTATTTCAGCCTGCAGAACCTTTTCATTTTATTCTACTTAATATGGTAGGTGTCACACCCATTTTACAAAGTTTTTTTCTAAAGTTATATTTTACATCAATAAACCAATCCAATTACCATGTTTCATCCCTTTTTTCGTATTTGGTATAGAATTATGGGATTTTCTTCATTTTTCGTAATTTTCGATATCGAAAAAGTGGGCGTGGTCATAGTCGGATTTCGGCCATTTTGTATACCAATACAAGTACGTGAACTGAGTTTAGTAAAGATATATCGATTTTTGCTCAAGTTATCGTGTTAACGGCCGAGCGGAAGGACAGACGGTCGACTGTGTATAAAAACTGGGCGTGGCTTCAACCAGAGGAGCCACGCCCATTTTGAAATTTTCTTATATTTTGGCATTTTGTTGCACCATATCATTACTGGAGTTGAATGTTGACATAATTTACTTATATACTGTAAAGATATTAGTGGGCGTGGTCTTTCTCCGATTTTGCTAATTTTTATTAAGCATACATATAGTAATAGGAGTAACGTTCCTGCCAAATTTCATCATGATATCTTCAACGACTGCCAAATTACAGCTTGCAAAATTTTTAAATTACCTTCCTTTAAAAGTGGGCGGTGCCAGTTTAACTCACCTACCAAGTTTCATCGCTTTATCCGTCTTTGGTAATGAATTATCGCACTTTTTCGGTTTTTCGAAATTTTCGATATCGAAAAATTGGGCGTGGTTATAGTCCGATATTGTTCATAGCGATCTGAGATGAGTGCTCAGGAACCTACATACCAAATTTCACCAAGATACCTCAAAATTTACTGAAGTTATCGTGTTAACGGGCGGACGGACGGACGGACATGGCTCAATCCAATTTTTTTTCGATCCTGATGATTTTGGTATATAGAAGTCTATATCTATCTCGATTCCTTAATACCTGTACAACCAACCGTTATCCAATCAAAGTTAATATACTCTGTGAGCTCTGCTCAACTGAGTATAAAAACGGTCATAATACTAGTGAGTGAAAAGGCGGTCATATTAACGTAAAAATAGTGTAAAAATACTCGTAAAGTTACAGGTATATAACTTAAAAATTGACTGCCATAACGTGAATGTAAGAACAGTACAGCACTATAGTTTGTTTACATTTCGATAACCTAATACCGCATATGTGTGAGCAGTATGGACAATCACATAAATAAGTACGACGGAATGGACTGGTCACAAAAGTGCCCGACGCCCTGTACAAATGCTATTTAACGATTTACGTGTTCCATCGACACAGATATTAGTCATTTTACTGGTCAATTTACGGGTATATTTTTGCTGGGTATATAGCTGTGCTTTGGCTGGTAGGCCCCTAACTCACTTTTGTTTGGTGACTGCCGTTCCTTTTATACGATTTTTGGCAGTCGGCCGCCGCTATTTCTTATTAACTAAACTATTAGCTTTACAACAACTAATAACAATGTTCTTGCTTCGGCACTCTTTCGCATTACTTATGTTGGTAGGTACATTTATTAGATTTACTACAAATAAAAATATTCTTGCTTCAGTTTTCTTTCTCATTGCTTATCTAAGTATATATATGTATATTCGTAACTTTCCATAGGCTGTACCAAAAGTATCCGCCTAAAACTTCAAGTAATTTACATTAAGCATATACTATATAGAACTTTTATTACCCTTGTATTTTATAAAATATATAACATATATAAGTATGTAAAAGCATAGTTTAAATTGATAAGTTTGTACCTCATGTTTTAAATTAAGGTATATACGTTTAAAATTCATATTATGTATAAAATTAAAATATACAACTAAAAATCAAAATTTATTATATTTTTGTGAAATTCCCAAACGCCTGCTCTTTGGGGTCTTCACAATTGTTTTGTAAAAATATAAACTGTAGCTGTTGTATTCTTGGAAAAATATTCCAACTTCTACCACTATTTTAATTTTTTGTCTACCAACATTCTCTTTTTAATAGTCCGTGCACTGATTGTGACCGCTGTTTTAGAAGCAGTTGGGTGCTTGCTATACCAGCCTACGTTTTATAACCCAGACACATAAAGGTTATTGGATATTTTCTTAATTGAGGATTTGCGTGCAAAAACGAATCTTCTTTAAAAACTACGTGTTGAGTTTTTCGTGTTTTAAACATTTGACGTTATGTAGCATTTTTGTTGTTATATTATTTTAAACATTTTCTTATTATATAGTATATTAGTATATTTCATATATCATTTTTCCAGTGAAGATATTGACAAAAATCTTATGTTAAAAAGTGCAAATATAATATTTCAGCGAAATCAGGAGACCTTATCATAGCTTATATAGGGAAGCACACTGTATGGTAGTGTGAGTAATTTAAATTTTTTCAAGAACAAAGCAACAAACTGGCATAGAGCTTTTCATTTTTCGTTGTCACGAAGTCAGTTTCAGAGATATAAAAAAATATTTCGTGTCGGTATAAAACAGGACTCCTCAATTTATAAAGCTAGAAAGATGCAAGTTTATAGAACAATTTTGTAAGAATGATTTAAAATTCGTATTTTGTTATGAAAAAGCGGGCGTGACAACGGAGAAGGCCGCTCGTATTTTTTAAAAAAGCTTTGCACCACCTTTCCTTTACATAAAAGAACTGCCCTGCACAAGAATCAGAAAGTCGGTTGATTACCACGTACACTTATATAGAAAGTGGAAATGAAAAAACACATATAGGACACATACAAATTCGCGAAATGTAGGTCGGCCGATTTTTCTTATATATCTGGTTATGAAAAGATGTTTACTGTTCATAGACGTACATATACTCAGCAATTTCATATAATAATTAATAGATTTAGGGCCTGAATCGCAGAAAGATGCAAGGCTTCAAGCCCCGGTCAAATTTCCGTCAGAACGAAGGGCGCGACCTGGCAGGGATGAAGCACAAGTACAACTATAGGCTTTGTCATTGTACTTCGTGGCTGTCAATGTGCAAAATATGAAGCAAACACTCAAAAAAACTTCCTCAGAACGAAACTATTGGAAGGATTTTTCCAAATTTTTTCGTCAAATTTAAAAATTTCCATCCATATTAGATAGTTTTTTTTTATTTTAAGAAAACAATTAAATATTGTTGTATGATGAGAAATCATTTTGTTAAAAAAATTTTGGGTGTAGAACTGGTATCTTGTTACAGATTTTCAGAGATACAATGGCTTTGGGGGGACCCCCCTCCGTTTGTTGAAAACTGTGTGAATTTTGTGTCAAAAAGGCAATAGAGGTAAAAAATGCTTAGAGCATAGAAAGGAATAGTTATTGAAAGTTAGAGGAAGAATTTAAAAACTTAATATAAGGCCGGATGCTGTGACATGAAACCGGAAATGAGGCAATCAGTTGGCGTTGTCGAATCGATAACGGGTGAATTAACTGACTGTTAAATTTGTCGGTAGGATAAATTCAACGGGTATAGCAGTAACCAGAATTGTGTTTAAAGGAAAGATTAATTTTATATATCAGCGAAAACGTGTCTACATATTGCTTGCAGGTTATATAGAATGGTTAAAGAATACATACCCAAGAGTTGTCATGGTGACGATAGTGTACCAGAAAGCAGCTGGAATTGATGTGAAGTTCGTACCGTTGACATTTTTTTCCGCATAAAACATAACTGTCGCAAATATTATAATAGCCATTGCTAGCGAAAATACTAGAAACCCCAATTCAGAAGCACATGATTTTAATGTGTAACCAAGTATCCGGAGGCCTTGTGAATGCCGTGAAAATTTAAAAATTCGAAACACGCGGAATACGCGCAATGTGACAAACGCGCCGCTAACATCATCGTTATCAGTGATTCCCAATCCAATATAATAAGGAAGTATAGCAACGACATCTATTATACTCATTACACTCCGGACAAACTTACAGCGATCTGGGGCGGCAAAGAGTCGTAATAAGTATTCGGCGGTAAATATCATAACACAGGCGGTGTCAAGGCAGAAAAATACAATTTTGTAACGTTCCCCACATGGCAATGTACCAGCACGACCTGGCCTATGACCGCACGGCACTGTTTCAACCACATTCGCCATGACTGAGACAGCAATAAAAAAACCAGTTACATAGTAAAACACTAAGGCTGCTGTAGAGGTATGAGGATTCTCAAATGCACGCCACATCTTCTGGCGAATATTCGTAAGTTGCTGCAGATTTTGATCACCATTTTCAGATAACTTGTCATCCATTAAACGTTCTGCATTCTCGCGTTTCCGATCACGATAATCTTCATAACAGCAATCGCCAATTACATCGGGCATTATTCCAAAAAATGCCAACTCTTCGTCGTAGCTAGTAAGGCATTCATGCTTTGGGTAATGCAACTTTCCTGTACGGTAGTAGTTAAGAATATGCCTAAAAATATCCGGATCTCTATCAAAAAAATATTCTTTGCAATCTTCGTCATAGAAAAATTCGCGTTCGTTGGATCCCAGTAGAGTATCTGGATATTTTTCAAGCGTATTACGCCATGTTTCGAAACGTCGTCCGGATACATTTATCAGCAGCTTTTCGTCATCAGTTTTACGACGATCTTTTGGAATCGGTGGTGGTGGTAGCGGGTGCGTAGCAATAGGTACCCATCCGATGGCCGCCGCCCGGGCAAATGGAAGCCAAGCGGCGACCGACGCCATGCTGTGGGGTGGAATGTTTTGTCCCAAATTTTCTTTTTTGTACTGATTAAGTTTCTAGGCACCAACAATCATTTATTTTTGCTAAGTTAGTCCACTTAGTATTTTCAGTTCCTTATAGGTACAAAATAATTTGACGATAATTCTAATTTGAGGAATTCTAATTGGAGAAAAAAGATTAGTTAACTACTTGCTGCTTTACTTTCTAAGCAATACATTTATTTTGAAACCAAAAAAGTAACTTGGGGTCTATACTGCAGCCATATCAAAGCGGCATTAAAGTGTAAAAATTGTGTGAGGACTAAATATTGACAGCAAATTTGGCCCACGCAACATTGTATGCGTGTATATATGTGTTGGCGGTTTATTAATATGTATATACTAGGGGGACCCCGGTGTGCTTCGCTACACCAATAGAAATATTGGAAAAAAATAAAATATCATAGAATTTTTTTAATCTTTATTTCAATTCTTAATCCAAAACATTTGTATACACTACATTTTTCGTTTTTCCATCTGGGATATGAATAAGCAACCAATTTGGAATGCCTACCCTGGAACAGGCGAAAAGCAGGGTTCCTCCAAATTCAATCCGCATACTCGAAGCGTTTGTTCTTGCGCCTTGTTCACTGACATAGCAAATGACAGGCGCACTGGAAATTGCAAACGCCCGAATTCAAATGGCATGTCTGTTGGTATCAGTGGGATTCGCGGTATAAGCACAATTTCACATTTCGCTTTGCCGGGCAGTATTGTTGCTTCAATATATTCGTCATCACCTTTTTTAAATTCAGTCTTGTTCCATTAAACAATTATGGTGCATTTAAATTCCTTAATAAAATAACTGATGAGCCGACCTTCAAATTTAAACAATGCGGTGGCATACCAGACGGTTCCAATAAATTCAAAAATTCAACTGGATAATTCACTGCGTCATCTTGATTCATTGCGCTATCCAATGACTTGTATGTTGTCACCACACCTGGAAATTTTTTCAGAATGTGATGATTGATTTGATTGACATGTACATTTTTATGTAATTTTGAACAATATTTGGAAAGACTCGCTCAATTAATTCTTCTTTTGATTGGACAATTGTACAAAAATTGTTTGGCAATGTAATCAAACCATTTGTTTTGTCGATTGCAATTTTGCCATTTCCGCTCTCTAACAATTGCTTCGAGAACTGCTCTGCAGATTGATCATTGTGCAACTGAACATGCATGTTTATGTGTAATGTTAATTTTTTAACGTATCGACACAAAATGAAAGACTTCAAACATGCATTGATCTCATCCGCTGGTATTGATCGTGGCATAACGGGCAATGTTTGTCGAAAGTCACCTGACAATAAAATTAAAGCACCACCAAAAAGCCTTCGGTTTCCACGTAAATATTGCATCGTTCGATTTAATGCTTCCAATAATTTTGTGTTTGCTATTGTACACTCATCCCATAGAATGACCGCTGCTTGTTGCAAAATTTTTGCCATCGCTGAATGTTTGGATATGTTACAGGTTGGAGTTTCAACCACCTGTATATTCAATGGAAATTTTAAAGCTGAATGAGCTGTTCGTCCTCCATCCAATTACGTTGCAGCAATTCCAGAAGTAGTGAGTGCCAAAGCAATTTTCTGTTGCGATCGAATAGTTGCTAAAATCAATGAAATCACAAATGTTTTTCCGGTGCAGCCAGGTGAATCCAAAAATTATAATCCACCAGTGTTATCAGAAACAGCTTGCATGATTTTGTCTTATATATCCTTTTGTTGATTGTTCAATTTGGTGATGTTGGATTGAACAAATGTACGTAAATCGTCAAAATCGAATTTTTGTTCACGCTGCAACACTCGATCAAATTAATCATGCATTGGACGATTTGGTAAAATCAAAGTTAACTGCCCCAATGCTTTATTGGCAATCGCAAGCCACATATCTTCAATTATTATCAAATCTTCATTCTACATTTCCAATGTAATCAGCAAATCAGGATCCATTGCTGTACGACGCATCCGAACTAAAATATCTTCAGTCATGTAATCTTTATATTTATTCCACAGTTCAATTGGATTCAATGGTATGCATGTATGTTGATATTATAATCGAAAACAGCATTCGTATTTGCTTTGGATGAGATGAAATCGATGCATCAAGAAGTGTTGCGTCCCAATGAGTGTCATCTTCTAACAAATGCAAGACCTGACATGCTTCGCGATATGTCTGACAAAAATGACCGTGAACTGTTCTTAAATTCTGAAATGATTTTGGTTCTCGAATGTTTACCAACAACATTCGCAAATAGAAACATTCAGCATTGTTGGGATGTACCGTATACATCCTGCTCAAGGCATCTGTTTGGAAAATACCTGGATGACCATCAACTGGTTTTCCTTGTTTATGCCGTTGAAATTTTTTCGATGATGCATTCCAGGTGTAATATTGCGGTATATAAACATATATCAAATTTCGGGCAAATGTGTCAATTTCACACATTTGAAAAAAAGCAGTTAAAGTAGTTGCTGGTGGTTGTGCTGCTCTCTGCTGTTCATTCTCAGTAGTGAAATAAACTCGTTGATCATTCTCCAGATGAACTACCAAATGGACAACAACAGGATGTCTTTCGTGCAAAGGAAACGAAAAAAACTGCTTCATTACTGCTGATACATAATTTGATATTGAGTGATTTCATCATTTCTATTTTCACCATCTACTCTAAAAACAGCCATATCACTTGCTTTATTCACATATTTGCAAATATATTTGATAGACTTTACTGAGTTACAGTACTCAACATTTATGTGAGCCTGAAAAACTTTTGACAATATGGCACGACCCAACGATTGTCAACTTCGATGTCTTGATTGCGCACTCTTATTATCGCCGTTTTACCATTATTTTCAAATGATCGAAGTCGATACAATCGATATCCGTCATTGCCTGTTAAAGTATCGGAAATTAATGCTCTCGGATACAGCTTTGAATATTTCCCATCGATCATACATGGTGAATTCATATTTATTTCACCGCATGGACCGTGAATAATGTTTTTTGTTACCACTTCAAATAATTCTGGATCGATGGTTTGATCTGGTATTTCGGCTGATATGACGCTATCAATCTCGTCCCATGTTATTTTACGTACCAGCCATATCAATATGTGTGCGTGTGGCAAACCTCTTTTTTGCAATTCAATCGAGTACATCCAACATTGTACCTTTCCAAAAACGCTCAATTTCACAATTAAATCCATCAGTGCCTTCAATTTTTGCCGGAATACACGTGCCCTATTATCGTGTTATATCGTTTCACATCGGATTACACGTAAAAGTGACGAAAAGATCTGGTCGTCCGTATTTTCAAGCATATGACATAGCATCTTGTGCATATTCTTGCATGTGGCGTGGACTACCAATATAAGAAGCTGGTAATATCGACTGACGTCCGATATCATTCACATTTGCATCATTCGCTATTGCATCTTGCAAATGTATGTACCCTTCAGATCGCAATTTGGCTTGATTGAATCGGATGAAATTGAGACGTTCAGTTTCAATTTTTGCATACATGTCTACAATGTTTGGTGAAAAAGTATAACACATCTCAGATTTTTGTTCTTGTGCACGAATCATCAATCGATAAGAATAATATTTCATCGCACTAACTTTCTTTTGAACATCTCGACCTGTAAAAATATGTTCATTCGATTTAAAATTTTACTTTTTATTTAATATCTGATTAATATAATTATTATATTATTTACCGGTTCTTGGATCTATATTGGTATATTAATGTGATAACCATCATTACCTTTCCAATGTAGAATTGGATATTGTAATGCGTCGTAACTGCGATGAAGCTCCGAAACACGCTGTAATTGTTCATTTCTACGATGATGTATAATATCGCGGGATTGAAACTGATCGCCAACAATTACAATTGCCGCATCATCAATCGCCGGCACATTAAATCTTCTGACATGCTCACTGATTATGATTTTGTGATTAGCAGATGGCACACGATCGAGAGCGGTTTTGAACAATTTCACCAATTCATTGTTCTTATCAAAAAATTTTTGGAGATCGCAAATAATCGCTCGTTTTGTATGGGAGCCAATTGTGCAACGTTCGTCCATCTGTAATATGTATGCAATGTAATTTGATGTTGGATCAGAATCCTTAAAAATATTGTAGAAACTGTTACATAGATCTACAGAACAATTAGATATTCCACATGAAGTAATCACCTTAAGTGTCGGCATAAAATTATCTCTTATAATTTTTGTAGCACCAAAAGAAGTCATTTGAAATGATGAATTGTATTCTTGTATATGATTCATAAAGTGCTCCGACATTGGTGATCCTCCAAAAATCAATGAATGCAATGGATCAGGTGGAGTTTCAAATGCTGGCAATTTTACTTTGCCATTAGCACATTAGCCGCTTCACCCAGAAACTTAGCCGCTTCACCATGTGGACATATACCACTTATTAATCCAATATATCCATGCATACTGTAATCAATTTGTGGATCGTAATTAAAAGCCGCCCGAAACATATTTTCTAGAACACGACGTCGTATTTGTCTTGGTCGTGCTGGATTTCTTTGCCGCTGTGGTTCTGCAGATCTATTTCATGCATATCGTTCACGTCGTATTTCATTTTGTTGTGACAAGTCATCAATACTTTGCGCTCTTCTTTGAAGTAACATTCTCATTTCTAGTACTACGCGTACGTCGACCGATATTTTGACGTCTGGCTCGAGGCATTTTCTTCAAGAGAAAGGAAAAAAATTCACTAAAGTACATGTGCAAACAAAAAATGCGCGGTCGAAATACACCCACACGTATATGTCCAAAAGACAAAAGGAAAATACGAACCGTGGAAAAAATTTGATGAAAAACACAATAAAATACGTGCGCACGATTACATACAATTGAAATCACTAAATATATTCTGTAAAATGAACGAAGAAAGAACATTTGAAAAAATAAATTTGAAGAGAAAAACATGATACATCATTGCCACAATTTTCTACTATGTTTTTGTTCAACGATACGACATACTTACAGAAGGAATTCCCAATCTATATATATAAAAATAAGTGCACATTTTGGGTGTTACTATATAACTTGAGACCGGCTCCACCAAATTCAACCAAATTTCTACGGTACATTTGGGCTATCATGTAGATGGTTTCTGTAATTTTTGAATGAATTTGGTCGAGCGGTTCATGAGATATATCACACCAAGCTACGGCTACATTTCATACCAATAGATGGTGTGTATTTGCATATTTGCGTTATTTCATGAAATGGAATAGGTGGTGCTTATTTCCATTTTGCATTATTCAATGGAATTGACGTTTCTAGAATTATAATTTGACGTTTGGCATTTCTCAAGTGAAAACCAAACGAAAAAAAGAAGTCTTTGGTTTTTTTTTTTTTTTTTTATAAAAACTGTGAAAAAAGAATAAATGAAATGGATTTAAGTAAATTCGGTATATGCTGTGCTTCAATTTGTTGAGTAATGCCCCACTAAATTTATTAAGTGTGATTTTGTTTTCTCAAAGAAACAACATTGTAATAGAATTGCGTTGCTTTTCTTCAGAAACAACCATGAATACAGTTGAAATAATCTTGGAAATTGCTGACCGACTGCATTCTGATGAAGATGTCATACATTTCGCATCGGCAAATTCATTTTTGGCTGGAATTTTGGCAACAACAATTCAAGAGTATCGAGTTCATTGCATTTTTTACGATGAAGCGCTGATGCATTATTTCGGTCAATATTTTAGATTTCTCGAAATCAAAACCCAACATTCCGCAAATTCAACTGGTTCTTTTCAAACGGTCGCTTCCTTACTGAAAATTTACAATATCTCTTCATTACACAACTGTCCCAACAAACAACGGTTCCTCGCAACGTGTTCAATCTTCTTTCACGACGAGAACTCACTTATTGGGAAAACGAATATACAGGATCGTTGACTGTTGCCATTCAACTTGCAAATTTACGACTACCAAATCTGATAGCCATAAGATTTACATATACAATATTTCTTCGAAATACGAATCAAGTCAACATTAGAAACATTCGCCCACCTGTTTTCGAATCAATATCGCTACAAATATTTGGTAACCTAACTCATGGATCCCTCGAGTTCAACGAATATATTCACCAGCGTCCCAAAAATTGTTGTTCATACACACTTACTAACTTCTTTACTCTGATGCCTTAGGAATAAAAAAATAAAAAAAAAAGTAATAATGAAATGTTTTTATGATGTGTTGTACTGATTCATCTGCATCTGATCGAGTTTTCTTAGACAAGATTACGAACAATGAACATGGCTGCCATTTTGGCAATAGGGATTTTTCAGATACAATGGAAAGAGATTCACCACAACACAACATGTCTGTCACATCGTACTTTCGGTGTATATTGACATTAGGTATTTTTGTTATGAACTATGGAGAATCAACACGCGTGTTCAATATTTATGAAGTTTTCGATTCATAATTGAGTATTTCTTCATTTTCAATTGAATTCATATCAATATTTATAATACATTGGGAATTCCTCTATAAGTATGTCGTATCGTTGAAGAAAAACATAGTAGAAATTTGTGGCAATGATGTATCATGTTTTTCTCTTCAAATTTATTTTTTCAAATGATCTTTCTTCGTTCATTTTACAGAATACATTTAGTGATTTCTGACTGTATCTAATCCTGCGCACGTGTTTTATTGTGTTTTTCATCAAATTTTTTGCACGGTTTGTATTTTCGTTTTGTCTTTTGGACATATACGTGTGGTTGTATTTCGACAGCGCATTTTTTGTTTGCACATGTGCTTTTCCTAAATTATACTTCTTGCATTGAACATTGAGTTTTAGTGAGTTTTTTTTTTCCTTTCTCTTGAAGAAAATGCCTCGAGCCAGACGTCAAAATATCGGTCGACGTACGTGCAGTACTAAGAATGAGAATGTTACTTCAAAGAAGAGCGCCAAGTATTGATGACCTGTCACAACAAAATGAAATACGATGTGAACGATATGCACGAAATAGATCTGCATAACCACAGTGGCAAAGAAATCTAGCACGACCAAGACAAATACGACGTCGTGTTCTAGAAAATATGTATGGTGCGGCTTTTAATTACGATCCACAAATTGATTACAGTATGAATGGATATATTGGATTAATGAGTGCTATATGTCCACATTGTGAAGCTGCTAAGTTCTTGGGTGAAACGGCTGGCATGTATTGTGCTAATGGGAAAGTGAAATTGCCGGCATTTGAAACTCCACCTGATCCATTGCACTCATTGATTTATGGAGGATCACCAATGTGGAAGCATTTTATGAATCATATACATGAATACAATTCATCATTTCAAATGATTTCTTTTGGTTCTACAAAAATTATAAGAGACAATTTTATGCCGAAATTGAAGGTGATTACTTCGTGTGGAATATCGAATTGTTCTGTAGATCTAAGTTACAGTTTCTACAATGTTTTTAAGGATTCTGATCCAACATCAAATTACATTGCATACATATTACAGATTCAAGGTGAGATTTATCATCGAGCGGGTATATTTTTACCATTTCCTGACGCTAACCATCGATTTTTGCAAACATATTTTATCGGAAATGAAAATCGTGAGTTGGATGAACGTTGCACAATTGGCTCCCATACAAAACGAGCGATTATTTGCGATCTCCAAAGATTTTTTGATCAGAACAATGAATTTGTGAAATTGTTCAAAACCGCTCTCGATCGTATGCCATCTGATAATCCCAGAATCAAAATCAGAGCGGATAAAACGCCTTTTGGTGAGCATGTCAGAAGATTTAATGTACCGACGATTGATGATGTGGCAATTGTAATTGTTGGCGATCAGTTTCAATCCCGCGATATTGTACATCATCGTAGAAATGAACCATTACAGCATGTTTCGGAGCTTATCGCAGTTACGACGCATTACAATATCCAATTCTACATTGGAAAGGTGATGATGGTTATCACATTAATATACCAATAAAGATCCAAGAACCGGTAAATAATATACTAATTTATTTAATAATTTGGGAAAAATTTAAACAACGTGACATCAGGACGGACAAGGCGACAGCTGTTTCGATTATACCTTGTAAATCTCTTCAAAGCCTTTTCTCCCGGGAGTGGGAGTCGAACTCGCACTCCTACGATAGTTGAAATGGTTGTAAACGCATTCAGCTACGTCATGCCTGTTGTAAAGTTCTTCCCAATTGCCTTCTTTTTGCATATTTTAATCTTTTACACATTGCATACTTCGTATGCAATTATGTGTTAAAGCTATGCTTGGTACGGCGGTTTTCAAAGAAACTTTGGTTTTTGTTGCTGTTTTCGTTCTATTTATAGAACTACAACGAATTAACCAATTTTGTCTGTTTGTATGTTTTTAATAATCGGGGATTGCCCATATTGCTTTTTCAAATGTATGAAAACATTTATTTGGAGCAATTTTTTAATTTTACCATTTCAACTATCGTAGGAGTGCGAGTTCGACTCCCACTCCCGGGAGAAAAGGCTTTGAAGAGATTTACAAGGTATAATCGAAACAGCTGCCGCCTTGTCCGTCCTGATGTCACGTTGTTTAAATTTTTCCCAAATTATTAAATAAATTATAAAATTAAAAAATTGCTCCAAATAAATGTTTTCATACATTTGAAAAAGCAATATGGGCAATCCCCGATTATTAAAATCATGCAAACAGACAAAATTGGTTAATTCGTTGTAGTTCTATAAATAGAACGAAAACAGAAACAAAAACCAAACCTTCTTTGAAAACCGCCGTACCAAGCATAGCTTTAACACATAATTGCATACGAAGTATGCAATGTGTAAAAGATTAAAATATGCAAAAAGAAGGCAATTGGGAAGAACTTTACAACAGGCATGACGTAGCTGAATGCGTTTACAACCATTTCAACTATCGTAGGAGTGCGAGTTCGACTCCCACTCCCGGGAGAAAAGGCTTTGAAGAGATTTACAAGGTATAATCGAAACAGCTGTCGCCTTGTCCGTCCTGATGTCACGTTGTTTAAATTTTTCCCAAATTATTAAATAAATTATAAAATTAAAAAATTGCTCCAAATAAATGTTTTCATACATTTGAAAAAGCAATATGGGCAATCCCCGATTATTAAAATTATACTAATTATATTAATCAGATATTAAATAAAAACTAAAATTTAAAATCGAATGAACATATTTTTTACAGGTCGAAATGTTCAAAAGAAAGTTAGTGCGATAAATTATTATTCTTATCGATTGATGATTCGTGCACAAGAACAAAGTTATATTCTGAGATGTGGTATACTTTTTCACCAAACATTGTAGACATGTATGCAAAAATTGAAACTGAACGTCTCAATTTCATCCGATTCCATCAAGCCAAATTGCGAACTCAAGAGTACATACATTTGCAAGATGCAATAGCAAATGATGCAAATATGAATGATATCGGACGTCTAACGATATTACCAGCTTCTTATATTGGTTGTCCACGCCACATGCACGAATATGCACAAGATGCTATGTCATATGTTCGAAGATACGGCCGACCAGATCTTTTCATCACTTTTACGTGTAATCCGATGTGAAACGATATAAAAAGTAATTTGTTCGACGGTCAGTCATCAACAGACAGACACGATGTTACAGCACGTATATTCCGGCAAAAATTGAAGGCACTGATGAATTTAGTTGTGAAATTAAGCGTTTTTGGAAAGGTACAATGTTGGATGTACTCGATTGAATTGCAAAAAAGAGGTTTGCCACACGCACACATATTGATATGGCTGGTACGTAAAATAACACTGGACGAGATTGATAGCGTCATATCAGCCGAAATACCAGATCAAACCATCGACCCAGAATTATTTGAAGTGGTAACAAAAAACATGATTTACTGTCCATGCGGTGAAATAAATATGAATTCACCATGTATGATCGATGAGAAATATTCAAAGCTGTATCCGAGAGCATTAATTTCCGATACTTTTACAGGGAATGACGGATAGCCATTGTATCGACGTCGATCATTTGAAAATAATGGTAAAACGGCGATAATAAGAGTGCGCAATCAAGACATCGAAGTTGACAATCGTTGGGTCGTGCCATATTCACCCATACTGTCAAAAGTTTTTCAGGCTCACATAAATGTTGGGTACAGTAACTCAGTAAAGTCTATCAAATACATTTGTAAATATGTGAATAAATGAAGTGATATGGCTGTTTTTAGAGTAGATGGTGAAAATAGAAATGATGAAATCGCTCAATATCAAATGGGGCGATACATAAGCAGTAATGAAGCAGTTTGGCGTATCTTTTCGTTTCCTTTGCACGAAAGACATCCTGTTGTTGTCCATTTGGTAGTTCATCTGGAGGATGGTCATCGAGTTTATTTCACTACTGAGAATGTACAGCAGAGAGCAGCACAACCACCAGCAACTACTTTAACTGCTTTTTTTCAATTGTGTTAAATCGACACATTTGCCAGAAATTTGATATATGTTTATATATCGCAATATTACATCTGGAATGCATCGTCGAAAAAATTTCAACGGCGTAAACAAGGAACGCCAGTTGATGGTCATCCAGGTATTTTCCAAACAGATGCCTTGGGCAGGATGTATACGGTACATCCCAACAATGCTGAATGTTGCTATTTGCGAATGTTGTTGGTAAATGTTCGAGGACCAAAATCATTTCAGGATTTAAGAACAGTTCACGGTCATTTTGTCAGATATATTGCTAAGCATGTCAGCTCTTGCATTTGTTAGAAGATGACACTCATTGGGACGCAACACTTCTTGATGCATAGATTTCATCTCATCCACAGCAAATGCGAATGCTATTTTCGATTATAATATCAACATGCGTGCCATCAAATCCAATTGAATTGTGGAATAAATATAAAGATTACATGACTGAAGATATTTTAGTTCGGATGCGTCGTAAAGCAGTGGATCCTGATTTGCTGATTACATTGGAAATGTACAATGAAGCTTTGTAAATAATTGAAGATATGTGGCTTGCGATTGCCAATAAAGCATTGGGGCATTTAGCTTTGATTTCACCAAATCGTCCAATGCATGATTAATTTGATCGAGAGTTGCAGCGTGAACAAAAATTCGATTTTGACGATTTACGTACATTTGTTCAATCCAACATCACCAACGTAGGGTTAAAGGGTTTCCCTCTGCTTTAAAGTACCAGGGTGATTTGTCTAGCGACGATCAAGATATTGCTAACTTCTTTGCACAATTTTTCAAGTCCAACTATTCCACTGAATTTAATACTTTTTCAAATGAATATCCATTTCAGCTTAACTCACTTAACACAATTAATTTTTAAATTGTTCTTCCTTTTATTGTAAATCCTCTGACGCACATTATTAACCACTATTTTACAAGTGGTAGTTTTCCTTCTGCTTGGAAGAAAGCAATAGTTCTGCCTGTCCCTAAGAAATCGCTTGCTGCGGATCCTTCCGACTTCAGACCGATTAGTATAGTACCATCGTTCTCAAAAGTGTGCGAATCTTTACAATCAACAAAAGGGTATATATGACAAAATCATGCAAGTTGTTTCTGATAACACTGGTGGATTATAATTTTTGGATGCACCTGGAGGCACCGGAAAAACGTTTGTGATTTCATTGATTTTAGCAACTATTCGATCACAACAGAAAATTTCTTTGGCACGCGCTTCTTCTGGAATTGCTGCAACTTTATTGGATGGAGGACGAACAGCTCATTCAGCTTTAAAATTCCCATTGAATATACAGGTGGTTGAAACTCCAACCTGTAACATATCCAAAAATTCAGCGATGGCAAAAGTTTTGCAACAAACAGCGGTCATTCTATGGGATGAGTGTACAATGGCAAAGAAAAAAATTGGAAGCATTAAATCGAACGATGCAAGATTTACGTGGAAACCGAAGGCTTTTGGTGGTGCTTTAATTTTATTGTCTGGTGACTTTCGAAAAACATTGCCCGTTATTCCACGATCAACACCGGCAGATGAGATCAATGCATGTCGATACGTGAAAAAATTAACATTACACATAAACATGCATGTTCAGTTGAACAATGATCAATCTGCAGAGCAGTTCCCGAAGCAATTGTTAGAGATCGGAAATGGCAAAATTCCAATTGACAAAACAAATGGTTTGATTACATTGCCAAAAAATTTTTGTACAATTATCCAATCAAAAGAAGAATTAATTGAGCGAGTGTTTCCAAATATTGTTCAAAATTACATGAATCACGATTGGTTGAGAGAACAAGCAAAAAAAAAAAATAAAAAATGTACATGTCAATGAAATCAATCATCACATTCTGAAAAAATTTCCAGGTGTTGTTACAACACACAAGTCAGTGGATAGCGCAATGAATCAAGATGACGCAGTGAATTATCCAGTTGATTTTTTGAATTCATTGGAACCGTCTGGTATGCCACCGCATTGTTTAAATTTGAAGGTTCATCAGTTATTTTATTACGGAATTTAAATGCACCAAAATTGTGTAATGGAACAAGACTGACTGTAAAAAAGTTGAAGACGAATTTAATTGAAGCAACAATACTGACCGGCAAAGAGAAAGGTGAAATTGTGCTTATACCGCGAATCCCACTGATACCAACAGACATGCAATTTGAATTCAAGCGTTTGCAATTTCCAGCGCGCCTGTCACATGCTATGTCAGTCAACAAGGCGCAAGGACAAACGCTTCAAGTATGCGGATTGAATTTGGAGGAACCGTGCTTTTCGCACAGACAGCTATACGTTTGCTGTTCCAGAGTAGGCATTCCAAATTGTTTGTTTATTCATATCTCAGATGGAAAAACGAAAAATGTAGTGTATCCAAATGTTTTGGATTAAGAATTGAAATAAATATTAAAAAACTTCTATGATATTTTCTTCTTTTTTCGATATTTCTATTGGTGTAGCGAAGCCCACCGGGGTCCCGCTAGTGTATTATAAATATTGATATGAATTCAATTGAAAATGAAGAAATACTCAATTATGAATCGAAAACTACATAAATATTGAACACATGTATTGATTCTCCATAGTTCATAACAAAAAGACCTAATGTCAATATACACCGAAAGTACGATGTGACAGATATGTTGTGTTGTGGTGTATCTCTTTCCATTGTATCTGAAAAATCCCTTTTGCCAAAATGGCAGCCATGTTTATTGTTCATACTCTTGTCTAAGAAAACTCGATCAGATGCAGATGAATCAGTACAACACATCATAAAAACATTTCATTATTACTTTTTTTTTTATTTTTTTATTCCTAAGGCATCAGAGTAAAGGAGTTAATAAGTGTGTAAGAACAACAATTTTCGGGACGCTGGTGAATATATTCGTTGAAATCGAGGGATCCATGTGTTAGGTTAACAAATAGTTGTAGCGATATTGATTCGAAAACAGGTGGGCGAATGTTTCTAATGTTGACTTGATCCGTATTTCGAAGAAATATTGTATATGTAAATCTTATGCCTATCAGATTTGGTAGTCGTAAATTTGCAAGTTGAATGCCAACAGTCAACGATTCTGTATATTCGTTTTCCCAATAAGTGATTTCTCGTCATGAAAGAAGATTGAACACGTTGCGCCGAACCGTTGTTTGTTGGGACAGTTGTGTAATGAAGAGATATTGTAAGTTTTCAGTAAGGAAGAGACCATTTGAAAAGAATCAGTTGAAATTTGCGGAATGTTGGGTTTTGATTTCGAGAAATCTAAAATATTGACCGAAATAATGCATCAGCGCTTCGTCGTAAAAAATGCGTTGAACTCGATACTCTTGAATCGTTGTTGCCAAAATCCCAGCCAAAAATAAATTTGCCGATGCGAAATGTATGACATCTTCATCAGAATGTAGTCGGTCAGCAATTTCCAATATTATTTTAACTGTATTCATGGTTGTTTCTGAAAAAAAGCAACGCAATTATATTACAATGTTGTTTCTTTGACACAAACAAATCACACTTAATAAATTTAGTGGGACATTACTTACTAAATTTAAGCACAGCATATACCGAATTTACTTAAATCCAGTTCATTTATTTTTTTCACAGTTTTTATGAAAAAAAAACAACAAATGACTTCTTTTTTTTTCGTTTGGTTTTCGCTTGAGACTTCTAGAAACGTCAATTCCATTGAATAATGCAAAATGGAAATAAGCACCACCTATTCCATTTCATGAAATAACGCAAATATGCAAATAAGCACCATCTATTGGTATGAAATGTAGCCGTAGCTTGGTGTGATATATCTCATTAACCGCTCGACCAAATTCAATCAAAAACAAGTAAGGAAGGTTAAGTTCGGGTGTAACCGAACATTACATACTCAGTTGAGAGCTATGGTGACAACATAAGGGAAAATAACCATGTAGGAAAATGAACCGAGGGTAACCCTGGAATGTATTTGTATGATATGTGTATCAAATGAAAGGTATTAAAGAATATTTTATGAGGGAGTGGGCCATAGTTCTATAGGCGGACGCCATTTAGGAATATCGCCATAAAGGTGGACCAGGGCTGACTCTAGAATTTGTTTGTACGATATGGGTATCAAATGAAAGATGTTAATGAGAATTTTAAAAGGCGTGGGCTTAGGTCAATAGGTGGTCTCCTTTTCGAGATATCGCACATAAAGGTGGATCAGGGTTCACTCTAGAATTTGTTTGTACGATATGGGTATCAAATGAAAGGTGTTAATGTGTATTTTAAAAGGGAGTGACCCTCAGTTCCATAGGTGGACACCGTGTCGAGATATCACCATAAAGGTGGATCGGGGGTGACCCTAGAATTTGTATGTACGATATGGGTATCAAATGAAAGGGATTAATGAGTAATTTAAAAGGGAGTGGGCCTTAGTTCTATAGGTGGACGCCTTTTCGAGATATCGCCATAAACGTGGAACAGGGGTTACTCTAGAATGTGTTTGTACGATATGGGTAACAAATTAAATATATTAATGAGGGTTTTAAGAGGGAGCGGTGGTAGATGTATAGGTAGGTGGTCCCCTTTTCGAGATATCGCCATAAAGGTGGACCATGGGTGACTCTAGAATGCGTTTGTACAATATGGGTATCAAACGAAAGGTGTTAATGAGTATTTTAAATGCGAGTAGACCTTAGTTCTATAGGTGGACGCCTTTTCGAGATATCGCCATAAAGGTGGACCAGAGGTGACTCTAGACTTTGTTTGTATGATATGGGTATCAAATTAAAGGTATTAATGAGGCTTTTAAAAGGGAGTGGTGGTAGTTGTATATGTGAAGGCGTTTTCCAGATATCGACCAATATGTGGACCAGGGTGACCCAGAACATCATCTGTTGGATACCGCTAATTTATTTATATATGTAATACCACGAACAGTATTCCTGCCAATATTTCAAGGGTTTTTTATTTCGCCCTGCAGAACTTTTTCATTTTCTTCTACTTAACGTGTTAGGTGTCACACCTATTTTACAAAGTTTTTTTCTAAAGTTATATTTTGCGTCATTAAACCAATCCAATTACCATGTTTCATCCCTTTTTTCGTATTTGGTATAGAATTATTGCATTTTTCTTATTTTTCGTAATTTTCGATATCGAAAAAATGGGCGTGGTCATACGATTTCGGCAATTTTTTATACCAATACAAAGTGAGTTCAGATAAGTACGTGAACTGAGTTTAGTAAAGATATATCGATTTTTGCTCAAGTTATCGTGTTAAGAGCCGAGCGGAAGGACAGACGGTCGACTGTGTATAAAAACTGGGCGTAGCTTCAACCGATTTTGCCCTTTTTCACAGAAATAAGTTATCGTCCTAGAATCTAAGCTCCTACCAAATTTCTCAAGGATTGGTAAATTTTTGTTCGACTTATGGCATTAAATGTATCCTAGACAAATTAAATGAAAAAGGGCTGAGCCACGCCCATTTTGAAATGTTCTCTTAATTTTGAATTTTTTTGCACTATATCATTACTGGAGTTGAATGTTGACATAATTTACTTATATACTGTAAAGATATAAAATTTTTATTTTTTGTTAAAATATGACTTAAAAAATTTGTTTTTAAAGTGGTCGTGGTCGTTCTCCGATTTTGCTAATTTTTATTAAGCATACATATAGTAATAGGAGTAACGTTTCTGCCAAATTTCATCAAGATATCTTCAAATTACAGCTTGCAAAACTTTTAAATTACCTTCTTTTAAAAGTGGGTGGTGCCACGCCCATTGTCCAAAATTTTTTTTTTTAGGGCGGGGTCGCCCCTCGGCAGTGTTTGGAAAGCGCTCCGGTTGTACTTCTGCCATGAATAGCTCTCAGTGAAAACTCACCTGCCTTGCAGATGCCGTTCGGAGTCGGCATAAAACATGTAGGTCCCGTCCGGCCAATTTGTATGGAAAATCAAGAGGAGCACGACGCAAATTGGAAGAGAATCTCGGCCTTAGATCTCTTCGGAGGTTATTGTGCCTTACATTTATTTTTATTTGTTTATTATTGTGTTAACGGACGGACGGACATGGCTCAATCCAATTTTTTTTTCGATCCTGATGATTTTAATATATGGAAGTCTATATCTATCTCGATTCCTTTATACCTGTACAACCAACCGTTATCCAATCAAAGTTAATATACTCTGTGAGCTCTGCTCAACTGAGTATAATTACAGAAACCATCTACATGATAGCCCAAATGTACCGTAGAAATTTGCTTGAATTTGGTGGAGCCGGTCTCAAGTTATAAAGTAACACCAAAAATGTGCGCTTATTTTTATACATACATGTTAAATTCCAATTAGAATTAGCAATTGATGCAATTGGTTTATATTCTCTAATTCATTAAACAATTAGAAATAGTTCAGCTAATTCTCATTAGATAATTGAAATTTTTATTCTAATAGTAAATCTAATTGGAATTACTTGCCATTAGCAAAAAAATTGGGTTACCTTTATAATTAGAAATCCAGTTGACTTCTGCTAATGCAATTAGAAATTAAATTAGCTCGAATTAATTGATTCTACTTCGAGCTAATTGAATATCTAATTGCATTAGCAGAAGTCAATTAGATTTCTAATTGTAAAGGTAAACCAATCTTTTTTGCTAATGGCAACTAATTGCAATTAGATTTACCATTATTGGGAATTAGTTGAACTAATTCTAATTATTTAATGAATTAGAGAATTTCGCAAATGAAGGTTAAGTAGCAATCATTAGCATTATCTAATCATTACTTAACATCTATGTTTATATATATATAGATTTTAGTTCAACTTACGTGAATCGTGGTGGCTGGAGTTTGCTGCTTGTCCTTTCTGTGGTCGCAAAAGAAATGGAAGAGCCACAGTTAACAAGAATTCTTCTTGAAAACGGTAAGATCATTCCATTCTTGTAGTTAACTGTTTGAAAAAAGTAGTTAAACAGTTGACGTTAACATAATGTTAACATCTCACATACTAGGGCTACAAAAAATATTTATGTTTTGGACCGTGGGCATAAACATGCCGAGCACCTTGCGGTAAGCAATCTCTAGAAGAACAGCAGGCAGCCACCAAGACTCAGTTGGTAGTTTTCCCCTGCAGGAACAATTTTATAAATAAAAAAAGTTATGTACGTTTATTCAAAATTTCAGTTGCACTTATTATATTATAAATTCATTTGGTTAGCGTTTAAAAAATGCATGTATAAATTCAACAAATTAATTACATAAAGTTCAACAATTCATATATATTAATTCAAAATTTGAGTATAAAATTATAAGGTTTTAACAATTTTAATATATAAGTATAATAATTAACAGGTCCCTGATTGGACAAACCCAAAGATGGTATCTTGTGCCAGTATTAGACAAATCATGCCTGCTGGAGTAGTGCCCCTGTATATCTTAGGGAACACGTCTGCTCCTAGTACTAGGCGTACCGGGCAGGATTATAAAATTTCGCGTCGGTAAGCTTTAGATTGGAATGCGGTCTCACGATCGCACTGTCAGTCTCTTTAGCCGGTGATCGCTTACAAAAGTTCCGCCGAAAAATAGCGTGGGTTGCAATTGTGCGCGTTTGCCCGTAGTTGCCTCGAATTTAAATGAAGCAACCCTTTTGTTTATTTGTCGCCGTAGTTGTCAGCGGAAGGTCTTTAACCAGGCTGTCCGCGACAGTAGAAGTGCTGGCGCTTAGGTCAAATAGAGCCCCAATTAAATGCAGTCGACCTCCTGATTCGACTTTAATGACCGCGGTCGGCGCGATTGCGGTGGTGACTTGGGGCTCAGCACAACTCAGCTCAGAGCGAGAGAGATTAGTCTCCACTTCGACCACGGATGCTTCAATAGAAATAAAGTCGTGGTCGTCGTCGTCGAGGCGTGAATAGAGTGATGGTTTGTGTGTTGATTTTTTGGGGTCGACTGATGTGTCTAAATGGAGAAGAGTATGATGGTTGTCGTTGCATCGTCGACATCTTTCCTCATTCGTGCAATGGTCAGACCGATTAGTACCTGCCAGGCAATTCTTGCAGTAGCGATGAATCAGCACCGCCCGAAAACGGTCCTCCGGTTTCTTCGCTCGAAAGATTGGGCAAAGCCGAATCGGATGATACCGTCCACAAAATTTGAATTTGAGGCTGTACTGGCCTCCTAACTCAATGCGCTTTCGCATAGCTGAGTAGCGGATCATTTTGCTGTAAAGACATTTTTCCCCTTTAGAAGTTTTAATCATTGGTGAAAAATGTCATGTGTATATGCTGACGAGCGATATTTTAAATGGGGAACTAAATTGGTTTAGCAGATTTTATGACAGCTGCTGGAAACTGTGACATTTCTGGGTGGCAAGTATGTGATTTTACCCAGAAATAAAAACTTTTAAGTTAACTGAGGTGAAGAAATTGTGTTCCTTTATTGGATCTTGGATCCCGAAAGAAAATAAAAGTTTGAAACAGAAGCATTTTTGTGAAGTAAGTAAAATAAATGTTCAGTATTACCACAAGAATCGCGTGAGAGCTATTTTTCGGTAATCTGAAGCATTTAGATCCTCCCCCCTTAATTTTCATTAATAGTGGCTCTAATGCGGATAATGTAGCTGTCGTACACCATTTCGACACCTTTCACGTCGGCAGTGTGGTCTTGCAGGTAGTGTGAACAGTGTGTGCATAATGATATTCTCGATACTTTGGTTCATTTATCGAATTGTGAAAAATGTGTCATCCCTACTTTCATGATAGCCGCCCACTCATGAATTGTTTTTGTGCGATTGACGAATGGAAACAAAATCAAAACAAAGTGCCGGTAAGTGACAAGTTTGTACGAACAAAAAAACATGATGATAAAAAATACACCCAAGTGTATTGGCCTCACAGCAGAAATGCGTTCATTTCTGAAAATTAATGTAATTTTTTATAAACGGCCTTAAGTAAATTTACACATCAAATGTGAACATTAGGTTAGTCCGGTGCATTTAAAAAAAAAATGGTCGGGGAAAAGTATCGTTCAGTGAAAAATAAAGGTTTTGACCAAAGAATATTAATAAAAAATACTAATAATCGCGAAAATGAAGACTGTCATTCGCTTGATTGTTTATTTTGTTGTGAAGTTTGAAGTTGAAAAAATTATATTAATTTCAATAAAATTAAAAATGGTTCATAAAATTCAATTTGTTATGATGATTGTGTCATTATTTTTTAAAATAATAGACAGCGAAGTGACTATTAACTATTTAAAACGAAAAGTTCTTTATAACAAAATGCTATTGACTATAGCTGCATGTTTCAACGAAATTTTAATACGCTCGAAAAGTGTATGGAGTTTGGTATGATAGCAACTTCAGTATACAATTTTTAGGTTTAATAAATAAATTCCAGGAACATTCAAGTACCTTTTGGGAGGTGGACTGCCAGAAGAACGGCCCAAAGTTTTTTTTAAGGAAAACTTTAGAATGACACGATCCAGCTTCGACAAGTTGTGCATTCGCCTTCAGAAAATGAAGAAGAAGGACACAAATTATAGGAATGCGATTCCTTTAGAGAAGCGTTTTGCAATTGCTTTATATGCACTGGGATCTTCCAGTGAATATAGATCGATTGCAAATTTGTTTGGAGTAGGCAAAGCTACTGTTTGCAAAATTTTAATTGAGTTTTGCAATGAAGTCTGGGCGTGCATGACGCCGGTATATTTCAAAAGCTTCCCCCTCACAAGGACTGGGATAGAGCAAGGAGTAGCAGACTTCAATGCAATGGGTTATCCACAATGTATTGGAGCCATAGCTAAGCAATTAATAACAACACGGAAAACAGTTTAAACCACAATTCGTTATCTAATACAGATGGTTGTCACATAGAGATACACCCTAAAAAAGAAGAAGCTGTCGACTACTATAATTATAAGGGTTGGTATTCCGTAGTGCTTTTGGCTTTGGTGGACGCAAAATACCGATTCATGTACATCCACTGTGGTAGCCCGGGAAGATGTAATGACTCAATTATATTTGAGCGGTCCTCTCTCAAGCGGGAGCTGCAGGAATATGCACTTCTCGACGAAATGAGCTGGTATCATGGGTGCACAAAAATACCAGTGCATATTATAAGCGACTCCGCGTTCCGACTCTCGCAATATGTCATGAAGCCATACCCGTACAACAACGAAAACTCGGCTGGACAGAAATTGTTTAATTATAGGTTATCCAAGTGTCGACGAGTCGTTGAAAATGCTTTCGGCCATTACAAAGCCAGGTGAATATATGTACATAATAAAAACGGAAATCGCTTTCAGTCCTAATACAAATTTCTTTATATTTTAGGTTTAGGAGAATTGGAAAAGGTATTGATAATCATATCAAAAATGCAAATGTCGTAATTTCTGCAGCATGCGCTTTACACAATTTTTTGATCGACGAGAAGGACCCTGTCCTAGAAAATTGGCTTGTGGATATGCAGCGAGATGCCAGGCGTAGCCCCCAAGGTCACAATAATTTAAATGACAGATCAGAAGGGGAGGTTATAAGGAACGGATTAATGGAATATTTCGGTAAGTTTGCTTGTACAATTTATCCACTTGCGTGTGTTTCTTTGCTGAAACGCACAGTATCATTAATTTATTTAGAGAGCTCCTTAAATCAATCACCTCATTAGAGAACCATTTCTGTGCTGATGATGTGGGCAAGTTGAGGTCAGCTGTGTCACTCTTGTGTAAACCCTGAAAGCAACTCGACAGCTTTCTCTGGGCTTTGGCGTCAATGTTGTTTCGGTCGCTGTTTTGCTCAAAAATGTATATGTCCTTAGGTAGACAGATCTAGACTATGAGCCAACAGGCAGGTGAAAAACATCGACTCACCCTATTCCTTCTCCCTTACAACAATAATGACCTGTGGCTGAACCCAAATCGCTTTCATTACGTGGTGGCACTTGATCTGTAGGAATCCTTTTGTCATTTCATCCCTATTTAGCTCGCCAAATATTAGCAAGAAATATTCTCAAGTAAGCTAGCATAGAATATGTATGAATGTGCCATAGGCTATATGAATACACACATACACATTCTGGGCTTACTTATGGATGTTGGACGCACCGTTGTGACGAGCTACGTAACCATTTGCTCGGTCACTAACCGCAGGTTAAGTTTAAACAAACTAACTACAAAAATCGTCAAAATAAAGTATATACAAAGATATATTTATATATATCCGGACTGGAACTGGACATTCCCAAAAAAAATTCGGCTGATTTAAACTATCTGTTCGCATGAACTCTTTAAACCAGTTTGGTGTCGACAGAAAGCTATTTTTAGGTTTTTCTACATTTTGGTATATTTAATACATTTGTACATAAGTGCGAAGGTGCCAAAATTCATATACATTTTAATTCTATATATAGTGTTGTTCAAAACAAAAGCAACAATTTATATACATTTTAAGGCAATACATAGTGTTGTTCAAAATAAAAGCAACAAATTCAATGCAAATATGTAACTGACTATATTTTTTATGATAATCAATTGGCATAAACGATTGTTTTTAAATATAAAACAAATATATGACAGGTAAATTATTTTTAAAACATTATTTACTAACTTAAAACAGTTATAATCAAGCACAACAAAAAAAAAACACATTTTGAATAGTATGGAAGAGTGCCAAACTAAAGCAAAAAACCCAACGAACCTTCCTATTTGAGAAGGGGAATACATATTGAAGCCCAAGGTTGATTGGTTTTAAGTAGTGATCTCAGCTGTCAGTCCGCATTGATGTTTCATAACTGGCTATAATTGTTTGTTGCATGGGAAGCTTTAATTGAGTACATTTCGGCTTAATAGCCCATGGAGGGTCTCGAGGGGACTCAAGGCTTTTTAATGAGCAAATTAAAGCTTACCATGCAACAAACAATTATAGCCAGTTATGAAACATCAATGCGGACTGACAGCTGAGATCACTACTTAAAACCAATCAACATTGGGCTTCAATATGTATTCCCCTTCTCAAATAGGAAGGTTCGTTGGGTTTTTTGCTTTAGTTTGGCACTCTTCCATACTATTCAAATGTGTTTTTTTTTTTTTTGTTGTGCTTGATTATAACTGTTTTAAGTTAGTAAATAATGTTTTAAAAATAATTTACCTGTCATATATTTGTTTTATATTTAAAAACAATCGTTTATGCCAATTGATTATCATAAAAAATATAGCCAGTTATATATTTGCATTGAATTTGTTTTTCCGAACACTGTATTTAAGTGAACAGCGTTTTTAAATTAGTTCCGCTGCAAGAAGCTAACGACGCTTTGCGACAGCATCTCGATTGCAGCCACCTTCTTTTTCTCAATTTCAATTAGATCAGCAGTCAATTTATTGTTTTCTGCCATAGCTGTTTTGATAGTTTCGTTCAACTCGCTAATTTTTTGATTTTTCTGGATTACAGGTGTGGAGGCTTCGCTGAGAGCTGGAGACGATGGTTCGGGAGACGAAGTGGACGAACCGGCTGTGGATGCCGATGTAACCGACTCGGGTCTGACTATTAATTAGAAAAAAATTTTATTAATTTATATATATATAAGTGAAAATATGTGTTTTATATATACATCGCAATTGTTTCAAAAATACAAAATCAGAACTGAACATTTTTAAATTTGACACTTCTAATAAGTGTGCACTCAACCATCGATATCAAAAAAGCTTAGTGTTACCCTTGGAAAGGTATTTCAAAAACATACATGCCGAAGTTGGTGATTACACTGAAACTTATCTTTTTTCAAAAATAAAACTATAAACTAACACATTTAAATACCTTTCGAACGGTACCAAGATCTTTGAAATTGGTGGAGCCATTCCGAAGTAATAACAGCTTAAAGTACCTATCACCGTCATTTTTCAAAAATTTCGATTTCCGCCCTCTATCTCGAAAAAAAATCGAGTTATGAAAAAATGTTAAATACAAAAGTTGTAGAGAATTTAAATGTCTACATTATTGATAATATAAATAATAATTAGCGCAAAACTTCTAGAAATCGAGATATTTAAAAAAGAGGAGAAATAATAGATTTTGTGAGCTTTGACCCCTGAATTTAAAACTTGCGGGCATCCAATTATTGTCGAATTTTGAGAATAGTTTCAGGATGCCATAATGCAAGTTTTCAGGCGATAATATTGTGGGTATATCACATTCGGAGGTGAACGCCCTATAATGATTGGCCTATTGGAGATTTTTGGCGATCGTTTTAGCGACAGCTACTACAAGAAGCAACCGGCGTGGTGTGGTGGTATCGTGCTCCGCCGACCACACCAAAGATCCCGGGTTCAAGCCCCGGGCAAAGCAACATCAAAAATTTAATTTAGTTTTTTCAATTATAAAAAATATTCTTAGCGGGGTCGCCCCTCGGCAGTGGTCTGGCAAACAATCAGAGTGTATTTCTGCCATGAAAAGCTTCTCAGTTAAAATTTATCTGCCCAGCAGATGCCGTTCGGAGACGTAAGACAGGCGCACACAAATTCAATACTGCCTTCATTGCCGTCACCACCGAGCAGTATGTACATCACACGTAATAATTATGACAAGACTTTAATTTGTCAGTAGAGTGTTAAAACCCGTTCAAAAATATGGAAAGAGATTTGTTTAACCCCAGTAAACCAAAAAGCGTTTACGAAAAATGTTATTTCTGGGAAGAGATATTTTTATAGCATTTTACAAATATTAATGACAATATCTGTCTCGATTAATAAAGTTACCTCGTATACTGTCCATAACAACAGCTTCAACATTGTTAATTCGGTCGTTTCCTATAATGCGATAAACACGTTCGTAGTGCTTCCAAGAAGCAGGAGAACAGCCTGTTCCTTGACCTCCTTTGCATTTCCTGAAAAAATTTTCCACATAACACTCAAATTAATGGTCATGTGCAAATATGGATAATGTTCTAGGACCGTGGCCGAGCCCAAAAAAAAATAGCTAAAAAGCCGAAAGTGGTACCCAGAGATGCATTTTGGCCCCAGGATATCGAATCCGAAGTCGAAAACCTGATATATCTGATACTACTCACAATTTTTTTTGCTGTGTACAACAAAAATACAACAACCACATGAAAACTTCAATTTCGTTTTGCAAATATCCCGAGAAGTATGAGAGATATCGGGTATCCGCTTTCGGATTCGAGATCCTGGGGCCAAACAGCGTGTCTGGGTATCACTTTCGGATTTTTTGCAATTTTTTTAGGGCTCGGCCCTAGTAATGGTCTGGGACAGCGGCTGACTCTTGAGAAGTTAACTAGAGTGATACCTAGAGTACGGGCATTTCGGGTCCAGGATCTCGAATTCGTTGTATGGAACCCGATATCTGTAATAATTCTCAAGAAATGTGCAAAAGAAGGTTGTAAGTTGTCATGTGCTTGTAGCATTTTTAAAGAGTCAGCGGTAATTCTATACGACAGCATGACACTGCTAATACGCGTCCAAAAATATGGATAGAGGTGTCAAACGACGCGTCTTGACATCAGTATTAATAATCCGAGGGCGGAAAATAAAAATTTTAAGTCGTTCAAAAGATATTAACGAAAAACCGAAAAATTACCCACGGCTCCCTCCGAAACCGGGGGTGGGATTAATAGTATTTTTACGCAGAACACCCTTCTGCATTGGTGGCCTTCGGCCGCGCTTATAAAAAATTACCCTGGGTGGGTCCAACACCGATTTGGAGACCAAAACTATATCCGCGCAAAACACTTATGTTCACAATTTTTTTTGTGGGTACACCAACATTACAACAACGACATGAAAATCGCCAACTTCAACTGCAAATATCAGTATTAATAATCCGAGGGCGGAAAATAAAAATTTTAAGTCGTTCAAAAGATATTAACGAAAAACCGAAAAATTACCCACGGCTCCCTCCGAAACCGGGGGTGGGATCCATAGTATTTTTGCGCAGAACACCCTTCTGCATTGGTGGCCTTCGGCCGCGCTTATAAAAAATTACCCTGGGTGGGTCCAACACCGATTTGGAGACCAAAACTATATCCGCGCAAAACACTTATGTTCACAATTTTTTTTGTGGGTACACCAACATTACAACAACGACATGAAAATCGCCAACTTCAACTGCAAATATCAGTATTAATAATCCGAGGGGGGAAATAAAAATTTTAAGTCGTTCAAAAGATATTAACGAAAAACCGAAAAATTACCCACGGCTCCCTCCGAAACCGGGGGGTGGGATCCATAGTATTTTTGCGCAGAACGCCCTTCTGCATTGGTGGCCTTCGGCCGCGCTCATAAAAAATTACCCTGGGTGGGTCCAACACCGATTTGGAGACCAAAACTATATCCGCGCAAAACACTTATGTTCACAATTTGTTTTGTGGGTACACCAACATTACAACAACGACATGAAAATCGCCAACTTCAACTGCAAATATCAGTATTAATAATCCGAGGGCGGAAAATAAAAATTGTAGGTCGTTCAAAAGATATTAACGAAAAACCGAAAAATTACCCACGGCTCCCTCCGAAACCGGGGGTGGGATCCATAGTATTTTTGCGCAGAACACCCTTCTGCATTGGTGGCCTTCGGCCGCGCTTATAAAAAATTACCCTGGGTGGGTCCAACACCGATTTGGAGACCAAAACTATATCCGCGCAAAACACTTATGTTCACAATTTTTTTTGTGGGTACCCCACATTACAACATCGACATGAAAATCGCCAACTTCAACTGCAAATATCTCCAGACAGTTTTTCGGATAAAGTTTTTCTTTTCCGGTTTTGGATTATTAATACTGATGTCAATACGCGTCTTTGGACACCTCTCTCGATATTTTTGGACGCGTATTAGCAGTGTCATGCTGTCGTATAGAATTACCGAGTCAGCTGCTGTCCTAGATTACTACTCCATATTTCTTACCTGTATCTCATTGTAAAATTGTGTATTTTGTATTTTATGTCGATGGAACGAATGTCGCCAACCAATCCTGCCAATGACTGTGCCATTTCACCATATATGTGAGAGTTTTTGCGTGGCCCACGCAACTCGCTGGCCTTCTCCTCCCACGGGTCTATAAATGCCTCGTCTGCCGCAGGCGTCCATAGTATTTTACTTTTTTTTATTAATTATTTGTTCCATATTTGTGGTTTTACCTCTTATTAACTTTTTTAATTTTTTAAAACTTTTGACATTGTCACACACATTGACATTGATATTGACATTGACACATTGACAATCGCAAACAATGTTGCCATGACTTCGAGAAGAATGTGAAAACAAAAGAGAAACAATTGATATAAATGAACATTATTGCCATCAGTTAATAATAAAAAGTATGCAAACCCAACACAAACACTCTTTCAAAGATGGGTTTGGAGTGAGTTTGGGTTTCGATTTTTGTATGGAATTTGACAAGTGTTTAGACTTGTGTTTGCCCTTAAACACGCTCTTCGAAGGCAAACACGGTGTTTGCATTTGGTGGAAACATGATATAAAGGTCGCGAATTGAGACATAGGAGCGTGCTAAATTCCTCAAACGTGTATTTCCCCTCGAATGCTACCTTTTTAAAATGTGCTTTAAAGCTTTTAACACCCTCTTCCTAGAGACCGCCCACATGTGGCGCAGATGGCGGTATGAAGTGCCATTGCAGTAATTGATGTGCATGCGTTAAACATTTTTTTTCACGCGCATCCGCTCTAAAGGCCTTAAGGTCCATCTTAAGCGCCCTTGAAGCTCCGACGAAATTTCATTCCGTTGTCGGAATACATATTTTGTGGACATCCTCGTCTAGCAATGAACCTGTCAAAAGCTGCCAGAAAGGATGCAGTGCTTAAGTCACTTGTGGCTTCTAAATGAATAGCTTTGGAAGCAAAGCAAACAAATAAACAAACATAACCCTTACAAATACGGCAGCCACGACCGCGATAGCTTTTTATGTTAAATGGTCCTATGTGAAATCCACCCCTGTTTTTGTAAACGCTCGCGAAAAGGTAGTTCGCTCCTTCGGTAGAACCCCCATAAGTTGGTTGTGCGACTGTTTCTATAAATCGTGCAGATCTAACAGTTATGGGTAATGGACCTTATCATTGTTTTTATCCTTGGAATCCACTATTGCGTTCTGATAAGTGGCAACATTAGTTGGTTTTCACCATGTAGTGATATGTCATGGACAAATTGAACTATCAGACGTGATGACCTACAATTATATGGGAGAATGATGGGTTAGCGTTCGTTGAAAGGTAAATTCTGCGATGTCTCAACGCGCCCCTTTATGCGCAAACCATCATCATCATCACCAAAAAAGGATTGAGGAAAGTATTTCACTCCATGACTCTATGGGTTCTCCTTCCACGAGTTTTATGATTTCCGAACTATAGTATTGCCTCTGTGCAATGGTTATTAAACGAGTGTTTAAAGGGGTGTGGTTAATACACAATTTACCTGCTTTTCCTGGCGGGATGTAGCTGTGGTGGTGATGGCGAGGATTGTGGCGGAAGTAGCAGCGCGTTGCAATTTTATGGTGCTGCAAGTGCACTTCCCTTTGTTTGGATATGGATGTGGCTGCTTCGGTGGCGGCGGTGATGGCGATGTAATGGGTATGACGATGGTGGTATGATGTGGTGGCGGTGCGTTGGTACAGCGGCGTTGTGTTGAGTACGTCCTGCAGCGTTTAGTTGCTGAGACCTTGCACTTTGCGCAATTTCCAATAGAAGAACTTTGATAGGAGTACAATTCTGATTTCACAATTGGAACTTAGCTGTGTATCCAATTTAACACAAATTTGTTAAAGAAAAAAGAAGAACTGGTGTTTACTTGTACGCAGTGGTAAAAATTTCATTAAATTATATATTTTTTACAAAGAAAATGGGCGAATTTTGCGAATGAATAAAATAAAAGCAAATGTCAAAAACAATAATAAATGTATGTATGTGTGTACATAGTCACATCTGTCAACCCATTTTTGGGGTTGCCAGAGAGGTGAAATACGCTTGCGTGTTAGCGTACAATTCTATGAGTACGTGACCCATACATGAGTACAGCTCATAAAAACAATTCAAAAACTTAACTTTAATATAGAATATGTACGTAATATAAGATATTGCGTATTTGTACGTACAAATTATTCAGAATGCGTACTTATACGTAAAAGGTACATATGTAGATAAATTCAAAATTCAGTTTTCAAGTTTTTAAGTCTAAATTTCTATTAAATAAAAGGGTTGGTTGTTGGCGACTACGACAGTCGCTCAAACATCGTCCCCGCCCTAGACGCATTCAGAGGCTAGAGCCTCTTGTAACTCTTGAAGAGTCCGTAACACATCTCGTACGAGGAGGTCTGACACCTATCCCCTGAAGTTGGCAGTATGCAGCCCTTGAGCGGTGCACCGAACGGTGCGTTGAGCGGCAGTAGATGCTGGCGGTTGTGCGTCGGTAGCTGGACGAGACCGAGAGATAGCTGGGCGAGAACGGGGTCGCACGGTGGGGGCAGAGGGTACCTTAGCTGGTACTACTTGGCGACCAGGCCGGGGTGCCTGGGTATGTCGTGGGATGCTCGGAGTTGCATCCCGCCGATGCAGCAGAGAGTGGTGCCTTAATCCGCAAGTTCGACTGCGATCATATGAACTGCATTCATCGGTGGCATGAGATAGCGCCAAACAATTTAAACAGAACTTATGTGCCCTCGCGAGTATCCATCGTTGTGGCGGCTTCATTTTCTTAAATATAGCACAATTTCGGAGGGCGTGCTGACGTGTGTAAATCCGACATCGTCTATAGTCCACTAGCAGTGTCGAGGTTCGGGACACGCCGGCGTGGTTCGCATCAACGATCTGCGATCTCACTGACCCTCGGGATGCCGGTTGAGCGCGATCCATAGCGATCTGGAAGTACAGTTGTAAATGCATTTTAGGTGAGAGATATGTTAATGCAGGGAG